>NW_025725922.1:0-295997 GCF_021461395.2 Schistocerca americana
TGATTTGAACCCCTCCTGTGAGTCCAGTTTAGATTCCGATGCTTCAATTCGGGTTTACTGTATCCCTTGGACCCCCTTATTGACGATGAAACACAGGAAATTGCATCCGAATTTAATAAAAAAGGCACAATGCCGACCTAAGTACAAGAGGACTGAAACTCTAACTTTCTATGATTTTGAACCCCTCCTGTGAGTCCAGTTTTAGATTCCGATGCCACACATCTGGTTTAATGAATCTCTTGGACCTTCTTATTGACGATGAAACACAGAAATTGCATCGGAATTTAATACAAAAGGCACAATGCCGACTTACGTACAAGATGACTGATACTCTAACTTTCTATGATTTGAACCCCTCCTGTGAGTCCAGTTTTAGATTCCGATGCTTAACTTCAGGTTTACTGAATCCCTTGGCCCTTCTTATTGACGATGAAACGCAGAAATTGCATCCGAATTTAATACAAATGGCACAATGCCGACATATGTACAAGAGGACTGAAACTCTAACTTTCTATGATTTGAACCTCTGCGGTGAGTCCACTTTTAGCTTCCGATGCTTCACTTCAGGTTTACTGTATCCCTTGGACCTTCTTATTGACGATGAAACACAGAAATTGCAACCGAAATTAAATACAAAAGGCACAATGCCAACTTAAGTACAAGAGGACTAATACTCCAAATTCCTATGATTTGAACCTCTGCTGTGAGTCCAGTTTTAGTTTCCGATGCATCACTCCCACTTTTACTGTATCCCTTGGACCCTTCTAATTGACGATGAAACACAGAAATAGCATCCGAATTTAATAAAAAAGGCACAATGCCGACTGAAGTACAAGAGGTCTGATACTCTAATTTTCTATGATTTGAACCCCTCCTGTGAGGCCAGTTATAGATTCCGATGCTTAACTTCAACTTTTACTGTATCCCTTGGACCTTCTTATTGACGATGAAACACAGAAATTGCATCCGAATTTACTGCAAAAGGCACAATGCCGACTTAAGTACAAGAGGACTGAAACTCTAACTTTCTGTGATTTGAACCTCTGCTGTGAGGTCCACTTTTAGTTCCCGATGCTTCACTTCAGGTTTACTGTATCCCTTGGACCTTCTTATTGACGATGAAACACAGAAATTGCATCCGAATTTAATACAAAAGGCACAATGCCGACTTAAGTACAAGAGGACTGAAACTCTAACTTTCTATGATTTGAACCTCTGCTGTGAGTCCACTTTTAGCTTCCGATGCTTCACTTCAGGTTTTACTGTATCCCCTTGGACCTTCTTATTGACGATGAAACACAGAAATTTGCAACCGAATTAAATACAAAAGGCACATGCCAAACTTAAGTACAAGAGGACTGATACTCCAAATTCCTATGATTTGAACCTCTGCTGTGAGTCCAGTTTTAGGTTTCCGATGCATCACTCCACGTTTACTGTATCCCTTGGAACTTCTAATTGACGATGAAAACACAGAAATAGCATCCGGAATTTAATAAAAAAGGCACAATGCCGACTTAAGTACAAGAGGTCTGATACTCTAATTTTCTATGATTTGAACCCCTCCTGTGAGGCCAGTTATAGATTCCGATGCTTAACTTCAACTTTACTGTATCCCATTGGACCTTCTTATTGACGATGAAACACAGAAATTGCATCCGAAATTAATACAAAAGGCACAATGCCGACTTCAGTACAAGGCGACTGACACACTAACTTTCTATGATTTGAACATCTCCTGTGGGTCCAGTATTAGATTCTGATGCTTCACTTCAGGTTTACTGTATCCCTTGGACCCTCTTATGACGATGAAACACAGAAATTGCATCCGAATTTAATACAAAAGGGCACAATGCCGACTTAAGTACAAGTGGACTGATACTCTAACTTTCTATGATTTGAACCTCTCCTGTGAGTCCAGTTTTAGATTCCGATACTTCACTTCGGTTTACTGTATCCCTTGGACTCCCTTATTGACGATGAAACACAGAAATTGCATCCGAATTTAATACAAAAAGCACAATGCCGACTTAAGTACAATGCGAGTGAAACTCTAACTTTCTATGATTTGAACCTCTGCTGTGAGTCCAGTTTTAGTTTCCGATGCTTCACATCAGGTTTACTGCATCCCTTGGACCTTCTTATTGACGATGAAACACAGAAATTGCATCGGAATTTAATACAAAAGGCACAATGCCGACTGACGTTCAAGAGGACTGATACTCTAACTTTCAATGATTTGAACCCCTCCTGTGAGTCCAGTTTTAGATACGATGTTTAACTTCAGGTTTACTGTATCCCTTGGACCTTCCTATTGACGATGAAACACAGATATTGCATCCCAATTTAACAAAAAAGGCACAATGCCGACCTAAGTACAAGAGGACTGATACTCTAACTTTCTATGATTTGAACCCCTCCTGTGAGTCCAGTTTTAGTTTCCGATGCCACAACATCTGGTTTACTGAATCCCTTGGTCCTTCTTATTGACGATGAAACACAGAAATTGCATCCGAATTTAATAAAAAAGCACAATGCCGACTTAAGTACAAGATGACTTATACTCTAACTTTCTATGATTTGAACCCCTCCTGTGAGTCCAGTTTTTAGATTCCGATGCTTAACTTCAGGTTTACTGAATCCCTTGGCCCTTTCTTATTGACGATGAAACACAGAAATTGCATCCGGAATTTAATACAAAAAGGCACAATGCCGACTTAAGTACAAGAGGACTGATACTCTAACTTTCTGTGATTTTGAACCTCTCCTGTGAGTCCAGTTTTAGATTCCGATGCTTAACTTCGGGTTTACTGTATCCCTTGGACCCCCTTATTGACGATGAAACACAGAAATTGCATCCGAATTTAATACAAAAAGCACAATGCCGACTTAAGTGCAGTGCGACTGAAACTCTAACTTACTATGATTTGAAACTCTGCTGTGAGTCCAGTTTTTACTTTCCGATGCTTCATTTCAGGTTTTAATGTATCCCTTGGACCTTCTTATTGACGATGAAACACAGAAATTTGCATCCGAATTTAATACAAAAGGCTCAATGATGACTTAAGTACAAGAGGACTAAAACTCTAACTTTCAATGATTTGAACCTCTGCTGTGAGTCCAGTTTTTGTTTCCGATGCTTCACTTCAGGTTACTGTATCCCTTGGACCTTCTTATTGACGGTGAAACACAGAAATTGCATCCGAATTTAATTTATAAGGCACAATGCCGACTTAAGTACAAGAGGACTGATACTCTATCCTTTCATGATCTAACCCCTCCTGTGAGTCCAGTTTTAGATTACGATGCTTACTTCAAGTTTACTGTATCCCTTGGACCTTCTTATTGACGATGAAACACAGAATTTGCATCCGAATTTAATACAAAAGGCACAATACCGACTTAAACACAAGGGGACTGAAACTCTAACTTTCTAAATTTGAACCTCTGCTGTGAGTCCAGTTTTAGTTTCCGATGCTTAACATCAACTTTACTGTATCCCTTGGACCTTCTTATTGACGATGAAACACAGAAATTGGCATCCGAATTTAATACAAAAGGCACAATGCCGACTTAAGTACAAGAGGACTGATACTCCAACTTTCTATGATTTGAACCTCTGCTGTGAGTCCAGTTTTAGTTTCCGATGCATCACTTCAGGTCTACTGTATCCCTTGGACCTTCTAATTGACGATGAAACACAGAAATTGCAATCCGAATTGAATAAAAAGGCACAATGCCGACATAAGTACAAGAGGTCTGATACTCTAATTTTCTATGATTGAACCCCTCCTGTGAGTCCAGTTATAGATTCCGATGCTTAACTTCAACTTACTGTATCCCTTGGACCTTCTCTTTGACGATGAAACATAGAAATTGCATCCGAATTTAATACAAAAGGCACAATGCCGACTTAAGTACAAGGCGACTGATACTCTAATTTTCTATGATTTGAACCTCTCCTGTGAGTCCAGTTTTAGATTCTCATGATTTATTTCAGGTTTACTGTATCCCTTGGACCCTCTTATTGACGATGAAACACAGAAATTGCATCCGAATTTATACAAATGGCACAATGCCGACTTAGTACAAGAGGACTGATACTCTAACTTCCTATGATTTGACCTCAGCTGAGAGTCCAGTTTTAGTTTCCGATGCTTCACTTCAGGTTTACTGTATCCCTTGAACGTTCTTATGGAAGATGAACACAGAAATTGCATCCGAATTTAATACAAAAGGCACAATGCCGACTAAAGTACTAGAGGACTGATACTCTAACTTTCTATGATTTGAACCTCTGCTGTGAGTCCAGTTTTAGTTTCCGATGCTTCACTTCAGGTTTACTGTATCCCTTGGACCTTCTTATTGACGATGAATCACAGAAATTGCATCCGAATTTAATGCAAAAGGCACAATGCCGACTTAAGTACAAGAGGACTGAAACTCTAACTTTCTGTGATTTGAACCTCTGCTGTGAGTCCACTTTTAGTTCCCGATGCTTCACTTCAGGTTTACTGTATGCCTTGGGGACCTTGTTATTGACGATGAAACACAGAAATTGCATCCGAATTTAATACAAAAGGCACAATGCCGACTTAAGTACAAGAGGACTGAAACTCTAACTTTCTATGATATGAACCTCTGCTGTGAGTCCACTTTAGCTTCCGATGCTTCACTTCAGGTTTACTGTATCCCTTGGACCTTCTTATTGACGATGAACACAGAAATTGCAACCGAATTAAATACAACAAGGCACAATGCCAACCCTTAAGTACAAGAGGACTGATACTCCCAAATTCCTATGATTTGAACCTCTGCTGTGAGTCCAGTTTTAGTTTCCGATGCATCCCTCCAGGTTTACTGTATCCCTTGGACCTTCTAATTGACGATGAAACACAGAAATAGCAACCGAATTTATAAAAAAGGCACAATGCCGACTTAAGTAAAAGAGGTCTGATACTCTAATTTTCTATGATTTGAACCCCTCCTGTGAGGCCAGTTATAGATTCCGATGCTTAACTTCAACTTTACTGTATCCCTTGGACCTTCTTATTGACGATGAAACACAGAAATTGCATCCGAAATTAATACAAAAGGCCCAATGCCGACTTCAGTACAAGGCCGACTGACACACTAACTTTCTATGATTTGAACCTCTCCTGTGAGTCCAGTATTAGATTCTGATGCTCACTTCAGGTTTACTGTATCCCTTGGACCCTCTTATTGACGATGAAACACAGAAATTGGCATCCGAATTTAATACAAAAGGCACAATGCCGACTTAAGTACAAGAGGACTGATACTCTAACATTCTATGATTTGAACCTCTGCTGTGAGTCCACTTTTTGCTCCCGATGCCTTCACTTCAGGTTTACTGTATCCCTTGGACCTTCTTATTGACGATGAAACACAGAAATTGCATCCGAATTAATACAAAAAAGCACAATGCCGACTTAAGTACAATGCGACTGATACTCTAACTTTCTATGATTTGAACCTCTGCTGTGAGTCCAGTTTTAGTTTCCGATGCTTCACATCAGGTTTACTGTATCCCTTGGACCTTTTTATTGACGATGAAACACAGAAATTGCATCGGAATTTAATACAAAAGGCACAATGCCGACTGACGTACAAGAGGACTGATACTCTAACTTTCTATGATTTGAAACCCTCCTGTGAGTCCAGTTTTAGATTACGATGCCTTAACTTCAGATTTACTGTATCCCTTGGACCTTCCTATTGACGATGAAACACAGATATTGCAACCGAATTTATAAAAAGGCACAATGCCGACTTAAGTACAAGAGGACTGATACTCTAATTTTCTATGATTTGAACCCCTCCTGTGAGTCCAGTTTTAGTTTCCGATGCCTCACATCAGGTTTACTGAATCCCTTGGACCTTCTTATTGACGATGAAACACAGAAATTGCATCCGAATTTAATAAAAAAGGCACAATGCCGACTTAAGTACAAGATGACTGATACTCTAACTTTCTATGATTTGAACCCCTCCTGTGAGTCTAGTTTTAGATTCCGATGCTTAACTTCAGGTTTACTGAATCCCTTGGACCTTCTTATTGACGATGAATCGCAGAAATTGCCTCCGAATTTAATACAAAAGGCACATGCCGACACAAGTACAAGAGGACTGATACTCTAACTTTCTATGATTTGAACCTCTCCTGTGAGTCCGGTTTTAGTTTCCGATGCTTCACTTCAGGTTTAATGTATCCCTTGGACCTTCTTATTGACGATGAAACACAGAAATTTGCATCCGAATTTAATACAAAAGGCTCAATGATGACTTAAGTACAAGAGGACTAAAACTCTAACTTTCAATGATTTGAACCTCTGCTGTGAGTCCAGTTTTAGTTTCCGATGCATCACTTCAGGTTTACTGTATCCCTTGGACTGGACCTTCTTATTGACGGTGAAACACACAAATTGCATCCGAATTTAATTTAGAAGGCACAATGCCGACTTAAGTACAAGAGGACTGATACTCTATCTTTCTATGATTTAACCCCTCCTGTGAGTCCAGGTTTAGATTACGATGCTTAACTTCAAGTTTACTGTATCCCTTGGACCTTCTTATTGACGATGAAACACAGAATTTGCATCCGAATTTAATACAAAAGGCACAATACCGACTTAAAAACAAGGGGACTGAAACTCTAACTTTCTATGATTTGAACCTCTGCTGTGAGTCCAGTTTTAGTTTCCGATGCTTAACTTCAGGTTTACTGTATCCCTTGGACCTTCTTATTGACGATGAAACACAGAAATTGCATCCGAATTTAATACAAAAGGCACAATGCCGACTTAAGTACAAGAGGACTGATACTCCAACTTTCTATGATTTGAACCTCTGCTGTGAGTCCAGCTTTAGTTTCCGATGCATCACTTCAGGTCTACTGTATCCCTTGGACCTTCTAATTGACGATGAAACACAGAAATTGCATCCGAATTGAATAAAAAAGGCACAATGCCGACTTAAGTACAAGAGGTCTGATACTCTAATTTTCTATGATTTGAACCCCTCCTGTGAGTCCAGTTATAGATTCCGATGCTTAACTTCAACTTTACTGTATCCCTTGGACCTTCTCTTTGACGATGAAACATAGAAATTGCATCCGAATTTAATACAAAAGGCACAATGCCGACTTAAGTACAAGGCGACTGATACTCTAACTTTCTATGATTTGAACCTCTCCTGTGAGTCCAGTTTTTGATTCTCATGATTCACTTCAGGTTTACTGTATCCCTTGGACCCTCTTATTGACGATGAAACACAGAAATTGCATCCGAATTTAATACAAAAGGCACAATGCCGACTTAAGTACAAGAGGGCCTATACTCTAACTTTCTATGATTTGAACCCCTCCTGTGAGTCCAGTTTTAGAATACGATGCTTAACTTCAGGTTTACTGTATCCCTTGGACCTTCTTATTGACGATGAAACACAGATATTGCATCCGAATTTAATAAAAAAGGCACAATGCCGACTTCAGTACAAGAGGACTGATACTCTAACTTTCTATGATTTGAACCCCTCCTGTGAGTCCAGTTTTAGTTTCCGATGCCATACATCAGGTTTACTGTATCCCTTGGACCTTCTTATTGACGATGAAACACAGATATTGCATCCGAATTTAATAAAAAAGGCACAATGCCGACTTCAGTACAAGAGGACTGAAACTCTAACTTTCTATGATTTGAACCTCTGCTGTGAGTCCAGTTTTAGTTTCCGATGCTTCACTTCAGGTTTACTGTATCCCTTGGACCTTCTTATTGACGATAAAACACAGAAATTGCATCCGAATTCAATGAAAAAGGCACAATGCCGACTTAAGTACAAGAGGACTGATACTCTAACTTTCTATGATTTGAACCCCTCCAGTGAGTCCAGTTTTAGATTCCGATGCTTAACTTCAGGTTTACTGTAACCGTTGGACCTTCTTATTGACGGTGAAACACAGAAATTGCATCCGAATTTAATACAAATGGCACAATGCCGACTTAAGTACAAGAGGACTGAAACTCTAACTTCCTATGATTTGAACCTCAGCTGTGAGTCCAGTTTTAGTTTCCGATGCTTCACTTCAGGTTTACTGTATCCCTTGAACTTTCTTATGGACGATGAAACACAGAAATTGCATCCGAATTTAATACAAAAGGCACAATGCCGACTAAAGTACTAGAGGACTGATACTTAAACTTTCTATGATTTGAACCTCTGCTGTGAGTCCAGTTTTAGTTACCGATGCTTCACTTCAGGTTTACTGTATCCCTTGGACCTTTTTATTGACGATGAAACACTGAAATTTCATCCGAATTTAATGCAAAAGGCACAATGCCGACTTAAGTACAGGAGGACTGACACTCTAACTTTCTATGATTTGAACCTCTGCTGTGAGTCCACTTTTAGTTTCCGATGCTTCACTTCAGGTTTACCGTATCCCTTGGACCTTCTTATTGTCGATGAAACACAGAAATTGCATCCGAATTTAATACAAACGGCACAATGCCGACTTAAGTAAAAGAGGACTGTAACTCTAACTTTCTATGATTTGAACCTCTGCTGTGAGTCCACTTTTAGTTTCCGATGCTTCACTTCAGGTTTACTGTATCCCTTGGACCTTCTTATTGACGATGAAACACAGAAATTGCATCCGAATTAAATACAAAAGGCACAATGCCGACTTAAGTACAAGAGGACTGATACTCCAACTTTCTATGATTTGAACCTCTGCTGTGAGTATAGTTTTAGTTTCCGATGCATCACTTCAGGTCTACTGTATTCCTTGGACCTTCTAGTTGACGATGAAACACAGAAATTGCATCCGAATTGAATAAAAAAGGCACAATGCCGACTTAAGTACAAGAGGTCTGATACTCTAATTTTCTATGATTTGAACCCATCCTGTGAGTCCAGTTATAGATTCCGATGCTTAACTTCAACTTTACTGTATCCCTTGGACCTTCTCAATGACGATGAAACATAGAAATTGCATCCGAATTTAATACAAAAGGCAAAAGGCACAATGCCGACTTAAGTACAAGGCGACTGATACTCTAATTTTCTATGATTTGAACCTCTCCTGTGAGTCCAGTTTTAGATTCTCATGATTCACTTCAGGTTTACTGTATCCCTTGGACCCTCTTATTGACGATGAAACACAGAAATTGCATCCGAATTTAATACAAAAGGCACAATGCCGACTTAAGTACAAGAGGACCTATACTCTAACTTTCTATGATTTGAACCCCTCCTGTGAGTCCAGTTTTAGATTACGATGCTTAACTTCAGGTTTACTGTATCCCTTGGACCTTCTTATTGACGATGAAACAGATATTGCATCCGAATTTAATAAAAAAGGCACAATGCCGACTTAAGTAAAAGAGGACTGATACTCTAACTTTCTATGATTTGAACCCCTCCTGTGAGTCCAGTTTTAGTTTCCGATGCTTAACTTCAGGTTTACTGTATCCCTTGGACCTTCTTATTGACGATGAAACACAGAAATTACATCCGAATTTAATAAAAAAGGCACAATGCCGACTTAAGTACAAGAGGACTGAAACTCTAACTTGCTATGATTTGAACCTCTGCTGTGAGTCCACTTTTAGTTTCCGATGCTTCACTTCAGGTTTACTGTATCATTTTGACCTTCTTATTGACGATGAAACACAGAAATTGCATCCGAATTTAATAAAAAATGCACAATGACGACTTAAGTACAAGAGGACTGAAACTCTAAATTTCTATGATTTTAACCTCTGCTGTGAGTCCAGTTTTAGTTTCCGATGCATCCCTCCAGGTTTACTGTATCCCTTGGACCTTCTAATTGACGATGAAACACAGAAATAGCAACCGAATTTAATAAAAAAGGCACAATGCCGACTTAAGTAAAAGAGGTCTGATACTCTAATTTTCTATGATTTGAACCCCTCCTGTGAGGCCAGTTATAGATTCCGATGCTTAACTTCAACTTTACTGTATCCCTTGGACCTTCTTATTGACGATGAAACACAGAAATTGCATCCGAAATTAATACAAAAGGCCCAATGCCGACTTCAGTACAAGGCGACTGACACACTAACTTTCTATGATTTGAACCTCTCCTGTGAGTCCAGTATTAGATTCTGATGCTTCACTTCAGGTTTACTGTATCCCTTGGACCCTCTTATTGACGATGAAACACAGAAATTGCATCCGAATTTAATACAAAAGGCACAATGCCGACTTAAGTACAAGAGGACTGATACTCTAACATTCTATGATTTGAACCTCTGCTGTGAGTCCACTTTTTGCTCCCGATGCTTCACTTCAGGTTTACTGTATCCCTTGGACCTTCTTATTGACGATGAAACACAGAAATTGCATCCGAATTTAATACAAAAAGCACAATGCCGACTTAAGTACAATGCGACTGATACTCTAACTTTCTATGATTTGAACCTCTGCTGTGAGTCCAGTTTTAGTTTCCGATGCTTCACATCAGGTTTACTGTATCCCTTGGACCTTTTTATTGACGATGAAACACAGAAATTGCATCGGAATTTAATACAAAAGGCACAATGCCGACTGACGTACAAGAGGACTGATACTCTAACTTTCTATGATTTGAACCCCTCCTGTGAGTCCAGTTTTAGATTACGATGCTTAACTTCAGATTTACTGTATCCCTTGGACCTTCCTATTGACGATGAAACACAGATATTGCAACCGAATTTAATAAAAAAGGCACAATGCCGACTTAAGTACAAGAGGACTGATACTCTAATTTTCTATGATTTGAACCCCTCCTGTGAGTCCAGTTTTAGTTTCCGATGCCTCACATCAGGTTTACTGAATCCCTTGGACCTTCTTATTGACGATGAAACACAGAAATTGCATCCGAATTTAATAAAAAAGGCACAATGCCGACTTAAGTACAAGATGACTGATACTCTAACTTTCTATGATTTGAACCCCTCCTGTGAGTCTAGTTTTAGATTCCGATGCTTAACTTCAGGTTTACTGAATCCCTTGGACCTTCTTATTGACGATGAATCGCAGAAATTGCATCCGAATTTAATACAAAAGGCACAATGCCGACACAAGTACAAGAGGACTGATACTCTAACTTTCTATGATTTGAACCTCTCCTGTGAGTCCGGTTTTAGTTTCCGATGCTTCACTTCAGGTTTAATGTATCCCTTGGACCTTCTTATTGACGATGAAACACAGAAATTTGCATCCGAATTTAATACAAAAGGCTCAATGATGACTTAAGTACAAGAGGACTAAAACTCTAACTTTCAATGATTTGAACCTCTGCTGTGAGTCCAGTTTTAGTTTCCGATGCATCACTTCAGGTTTACTGTATCCCTTGGACCTTCTTATTGACGGTGAAACACACAAATTGCATCCGAATTTAATTTAGAAGGCACAATGCCGACTTAAGTACAAGAGGACTGATACTCTATCTTTCTATGATTTAACCCCTCCTGTGAGTCCAGGTTTAGATTACGATGCTTAACTTCAAGTTTACTGTATCCCTTGGACCTTCTTATTGACGATGAAACACAGAATTTGCATCCGAATTTAATACAAAAGGCACAATACCGACTTAAAAACAAGGGGACTGAAACTCTAACTTTCTATGATTTGAACCTCTGCTGTGAGTCCAGTTTTAGTTTCCGATGCTTAACTTCAGGTTTACTGTATCCCTTGGACCTTCTTATTGACGATGAAACACAGAAATTGCATCCGAATTTAATACAAAAGGCACAATGCCGACTTAAGTACAAGAGGACTGATACTCCAACTTTCTATGATTTGAACCTCTGCTGTGAGTCCAGCTTTAGTTTCCGATGCATCACTTCAGGTCTACTGTATCCCTTGGACCTTCTAATTGACGATGAAACACAGAAATTGCATCCGAATTGAATAAAAAAGGCACAATGCCGACTTAAGTACAAGAGGTCTGATACTCTAATTTTCTATGATTTGAACCCCTCCTGTGAGTCCAGTTATAGATTCCGATGCTTAACTTCAACTTTACTGTATCCCTTGGACCTTCTCTTTGACGATGAAACATAGAAATTGCATCCGAATTTAATACAAAAGGCACAATGCCGACTTAAGTACAAGGCGACTGATACTCTAACTTTCTATGATTTGAACCTCTCCTGTGAGTCCAGTTTTTGATTCTCATGATTCACTTCAGGTTTACTGTATCCCTTGGACCCTCTTATTGACGATGAAACACAGAAATTGCATCCGAATTTAATACAAAAGGCACAATGCCGACTTAAGTACAAGAGGGCCTATACTCTAACTTTCTATGATTTGAACCCCTCCTGTGAGTCCAGTTTTAGAATACGATGCTTAACTTCAGGTTTACTGTATCCCTTGGACCTTCTTATTGACGATGAAACACAGATATTGCATCCGAATTTAATAAAAAAGGCACAATGCCGACTTCAGTACAAGAGGACTGATACTCTAACTTTCTATGATTTGAACCCCTCCTGTGAGTCCAGTTTTAGTTTCCGATGCCATACATCAGGTTTACTGTATCCCTTGGACCTTCTTATTGACGATGAAACACAGATATTGCATCCGAATTTAATAAAAAAGGCACAATGCCGACTTCAGTACAAGAGGACTGAAACTCTAACTTTCTATGATTTGAACCTCTGCTGTGAGTCCAGTTTTAGTTTCCGATGCTTCACTTCAGGTTTACTGTATCCCTTGGACCTTCTTATTGACGATAAAACACAGAAATTGCATCCGAATTCAATGAAAAAGGCACAATGCCGACTTAAGTACAAGAGGACTGATACTCTAACTTTCTATGATTTGAACCCCTCCAGTGAGTCCAGTTTTAGATTCCGATGCTTAACTTCAGGTTTACTGTAACCGTTGGACCTTCTTATTGACGGTGAAACACAGAAATTGCATCCGAATTTAATACAAATGGCACAATGCCGACTTAAGTACAAGAGGACTGAAACTCTAACTTCCTATGATTTGAACCTCAGCTGTGAGTCCAGTTTTAGTTTCCGATGCTTCACTTCAGGTTTACTGTATCCCTTGAACTTTCTTATGGACGATGAAACACAGAAATTGCATCCGAATTTAATACAAAAGGCACAATGCCGACTAAAGTACTAGAGGACTGATACTTAAACTTTCTATGATTTGAACCTCTGCTGTGAGTCCAGTTTTAGTTACCGATGCTTCACTTCAGGTTTACTGTATCCCTTGGACCTTTTTATTGACGATGAAACACTGAAATTTCATCCGAATTTAATGCAAAAGGCACAATGCCGACTTAAGTACAGGAGGACTGACACTCTAACTTTCTATGATTTGAACCTCTGCTGTGAGTCCACTTTTAGTTTCCGATGCTTCACTTCAGGTTTACCGTATCCCTTGGACCTTCTTATTGTCGATGAAACACAGAAATTGCATCCGAATTTAATACAAACGGCACAATGCCGACTTAAGTAAAAGAGGACTGTAACTCTAACTTTCTATGATTTGAACCTCTGCTGTGAGTCCACTTTTAGTTTCCGATGCTTCACTTCAGGTTTACTGTATCCCTTGGACCTTCTTATTGACGATGAAACACAGAAATTGCATCCGAATTAAATACAAAAGGCACAATGCCGACTTAAGTACAAGAGGACTGATACTCCAACTTTCTATGATTTGAACCTCTGCTGTGAGTATAGTTTTAGTTTCCGATGCATCACTTCAGGTCTACTGTATTCCTTGGACCTTCTAGTTGACGATGAAACACAGAAATTGCATCCGAATTGAATAAAAAAGGCACAATGCCGACTTAAGTACAAGAGGTCTGATACTCTAATTTTCTATGATTTGAACCCATCCTGTGAGTCCAGTTATAGATTCCGATGCTTAACTTCAACTTTACTGTATCCCTTGGACCTTCTCAATGACGATGAAACATAGAAATTGCATCCGAATTTAATACAAAAGGCAAAAGGCACAATGCCGACTTAAGTACAAGGCGACTGATACTCTAATTTTCTATGATTTGAACCTCTCCTGTGAGTCCAGTTTTAGATTCTCATGATTCACTTCAGGTTTACTGTATCCCTTGGACCCTCTTATTGACGATGAAACACAGAAATTGCATCCGAATTTAATACAAAAGGCACAATGCCGACTTAAGTACAAGAGGACCTATACTCTAACTTTCTATGATTTGAACCCCTCCTGTGAGTCCAGTTTTAGATTACGATGCTTAACTTCAGGTTTACTGTATCCCTTGGACCTTCTTATTGACGATGAAACAGATATTGCATCCGAATTTAATAAAAAAGGCACAATGCCGACTTAAGTAAAAGAGGACTGATACTCTAACTTTCTATGATTTGAACCCCTCCTGTGAGTCCAGTTTTAGTTTCCGATGCTTAACTTCAGGTTTACTGTATCCCTTGGACCTTCTTATTGACGATGAAACACAGAAATTACATCCGAATTTAATAAAAAAGGCACAATGCCGACTTAAGTACAAGAGGACTGAAACTCTAACTTGCTATGATTTGAACCTCTGCTGTGAGTCCACTTTTAGTTTCCGATGCTTCACTTCAGGTTTACTGTATCATTTTGACCTTCTTATTGACGATGAAACACAGAAATTGCATCCGAATTTAATAAAAAATGCACAATGACGACTTAAGTACAAGAGGACTGAAACTCTAAATTTCTATGATTTGAACCTCTGCTGTGAGTCCAGTTTTAGTTTCCGATGCTTCACTTCAGGTTTACTGTATCCCTTGGACCTTCTTATTGACGATGAAACACCGAAATTGCATCCGAATTTCATACAAAAGGCACAATGCCAACTTACGTACAAGATAACTGAAACTCTAACTTTCTATGATTTTAACCTCTGCTGTGAGTTCAGTTTTAGTTTCCGATGCTTAACTTCAGGTTTACTGTATCCCTTGGACCTTCTTATTGACGATGAAACACAGAAATTGCATCCGAATTTAATACAAAAGGCACAATGCCGACTTAAGT
This sequence comes from Schistocerca americana, assembly GCF_021461395.2. Taxonomy (NCBI): domain Eukaryota; kingdom Metazoa; phylum Arthropoda; class Insecta; order Orthoptera; family Acrididae; genus Schistocerca; species Schistocerca americana. Next base: position 15,049 of record NW_025725922.1, read on the forward strand.
ACAAGAGGACTGGAACTCTAACATTCTAAGATTTGAACCTCTGCTGTGAGTCCAGTTTTAGTTTCCGATGCTTCACTGCAGGTCAACTGTGTACCTGGGACCCTCTTATTGACGATGAAACATAGAAATTGCATTCGAATTTAATACAAGAGGCACAATGCCGACTTAAGTACAAGAGGACCAACACTCTAACTGTCTATGTTTTGAACCTCTCCTGTGTGTCCAGTTTTGAATTCCGAAGCTTCATTTCAGGTTTACTGTATCCCTTGGACCTTCTTATTTACCATGAAACACTGAGTTTGCATCGGAATTAAATTCAAAAAGCACAATGCCGACTTAAGTACAAGAGGACTGACACTCTAACTTTCTATGATTTGAACCTCTCCTGTGAGTCCAGTTTTACATTCCGATGCTTCACTTCGGGTTTACTGTATCCCTTGGACCTTCTTATTGACGATGAAACACAGAAATTGCATTCGAATGTAATACAAAAGGCACAATGCCGACTTAAGTAAAAGAGGACTGACACTCTCACTTTTTATGATGTGAACCACTCCTGTGAGACCAGTTTTAGATTCCGATGCTTCACTTCAGGTTTACTGTATCCCTTGGACCTTCTTATTGACGATGAAACACAGAAATTGCATTCGAATGTAATACAAAAGGCACAATGCCGACTTAAGTACAAGAGGACTGACACTCTAACTTTGTATGATTTGAACCTCTCCTGTGAGTCCAGTTTTAGATTCCGATGCTTCACTTCAGGTTTACTGTATCCCTTGGACCTTCTTATTGACGATGAAACACAGAAATTGCATCCGAATTTAATACAAAAGGCACAATGCCGACTTAAGTAAAAGAGGACTGACCCTCTCACTTTCTGTGATTTAAACCTCTCCTGTGAGTCCAGTTTTAGATTCCGATGCTACACTTCAGGTATACTGTATACCTTTGAACTTCTTATTGACGTTGAGACACAGTATTTGCATCCGAATTTAATACAAAAGGCACAATGGCGACTTAAGTACAAGAGGACCGACACTCTAACTGTCTATGTTTTGAACCTCTCTTGTGAGTCCAGTTCTAAATTCCGATGCTTCACTTCAGGTTTACTGTATCCCTTGGACCTTCTTATTTTCGATGAAACACAGAGTTTGCATCCGAATTTAATACCAAAGGCACAATGCCGACTTAAGTACAAGAGGACTGACACTCTAACTTTCTATGATTTGAACCTCTCCTGTGAGTCCAGTTTTACATTCCGATGCTTCACTTTGGGTTTACTGTATCCCTTGGACCTTCTTATTGACGATGAAACACAGAAATTGCATCCGAATTTAATGCAAAAGGCACAATGCCGACTTCAGTAAAAGAGGACTGACACTCTCACTTTTTATGATGTGAACCACTCCTGTGAGACCAGTTTTAGATTCCGATGCTTCACTTCAGGTTTACTGTATCCCTTGGACCATCTTATTGACGATGAAACACAGAAATTGCATCCGAATTCAATACAAAAGGCACAATGCCGACTTAAGTACTAGAGGACTGACACTCTCACTTTTTTGATTTGAACCTCTCCTGTGAGTCCAGTTTTAGATTCCGATGCTTCACTTCAGGTTTACTGTATCCCTTGAACCTTCATATTGACGATGAAACACAGAGTTTGCATCCGAATTTTGTACAAAAGGCACAATGCCGACTTAAGTACAAGAGGACTGACACTCTAACTTTGTATGATTTGAACCTCTCCTGTGAGTCCAGCTTTAGATTCCGATGCTTCACTTCATGTTTACTGTATATCTTGGACCTTCTTATTGACGATGAAACACAGAAATTGCATCCGAATTTAATTAAAGGCACAATGCCGACTTAAGTAAAAGTGGACTGACACTCTCATTTTCTGTGATTTAAACCTCTCCTGTGAGTCCAGTTTTAGATTCCGATGCTACACTTCAGGTATACTGTATACCTTTGACCTTCTTATTGACGATGAGACACAGTAATTGCATCCGAATATAATACAAAAGGCACAGTGCCGACTTAAGTACAAGAGAACCGACCCTCTAACTGTCTATGTTTTGAACCTCTCCTGTGAGACCAGTTTTGAATTCCGAAGCTTCATTTCAGGTTTACTGTATCCCTTGGACCTTCTTATTTAGGATGAAACACTGAGTTTGCATCGGAATTAAATTCAAAAAGCACAATGCCAACTTAAGTACAAGCGGACTGATACTCTCATTTTATATGATTTGAACCTCTCCTGTGAGTCCAATTTTAGATTCTGATGCTTCACTTCGGGTTTACAGTATCCCTTGGACCTTCTTTTTGACGATGAAACACAGAAATTGCATCCGAATTTAATACCAAAGGCACAATGCCGACTTAAGTACAAGAGGACTAACGCTGTCACTATCTATGATTTGAACCTCTCCCGTGAGTCCAGTTTCAGATTCCGATGCTTCACTTCAGGTTTACTGTATCCCTTGGACATCGTATTGACGATGAAACACAGAAGTTGCATCCGAATTCAATACAAAAGGCACAATGCCGATTTAAGTACAAGAGGTCTAACACTCTCACTTTCTATAATATGAACCTCTCCTGTGAGTCCAGTTTTAGATTCCGATGCTTCACTTCATCTTTACTGTATCCCTTGGACCTTCTTATTGACGATGAAAGACAGAAATTGCATCCGAATTTAATACAAAAGGCACAATGCCGACTTAAGTAAAAGAGTACTGACACTCTCACTTTCTACGATTTGAACCTCTCCTGTGAGTCCAGTTTTAGATTCCGATGCCTCACATCAGGTTTACTGCATACCTTGCACCTTCTTTTTGACGATGAAACACAGAAATTGCATCCGAATTTAATACAAAAGGCACAATGCCGACTTAAGTAAAAGATGACTGACACTCTCACTTTCTATCATTTGAACCTCTCCTGTATGTCTAGTTTTAGAGTCCGATGCTTCACTTTAGGTTTACTGTATACCTGGGACCCTCTTATTGACGATGAAACACTGAAATTGCATCCGAATTTAATACAAAAGGCACAATGCCGACTTAAGTAAAAGAGGACTGACACTCTCACTTTCTTTGATTTGAACCTCTCCTGTGAGTCCAGTTTTAGATTCCGATGCTTCACTTCAGGTTTACTGTATCCCTTGGACCATCTTATTGACGATGAAACGCAGAAATTGCATCCGAAGTCAATACAAAAGACACAATGCCGACTTATGTACAAGAGGACTGACACTCTCACTCTCTTTGATTTGAACCTCTCCTGTGAGTCCGGTTTTAGATTCCGATGCTTCACTTCAGGTTTACTGTATACCTTGCACCTTCTTATTGACGATGTAACACAGAAATTCCCTCCGCATTTAGTACAATGGGCACAATGTCGATTTAAGTACAAGAAGACTGACACTTTCACTTTCTACAATATGAACCTCTGCTGTGAGTCCAGTTTTAGATTCCGATGCTTCGCTTCAGGTTTACAGTATCCCTTGGACCTTCTTTTTGACGATGAAACACAGAAATTGCATCCGAATTTAATACCAAAGGCACAATGCCGACTTAAGTAAAAGAGGACTGACACTCTCACATTCTATGATTAGAACCTCTCCTGTGAGTCCAGTTTTAGATTCCGATGCTTCACTTCAGGTTTACTGTATCCCTTGGACCTTCTTATTGACGATGAAACACAGAGTTTGCATCCGAATTTATTACAAAAGGCACAATCCCGACTTAATTAGAAGAGGACTGACACCCTCACTTTCTATGATTTGATCTTCTCCTGTGAGTCCAGTTTTAGATTCCGATGCTTCACTTCACATTTACTGTATCCCTTGGACCTTCGTATTGACGATATAACACAGAAATTGCATCCGAATTTAATACAAAAGGCACAATGCCGACTTAAGTAAAAGAGGACTGACACTCTCACTTTCTACGATTTGAACCTCTCCTGTGAGTCCAATTTTAGATTCCGATGCATCACTTCAGGTTTACTGTTTACCTTCACCTTCTTTTTGACGATGAAACACAGAAATTGCATTCGAATTTAATACAAAAGGCACAATGCCGTCTTAAGTACAAGAGGACTGACACTCTCACTTTCCGTGATTCGAACATCTCCTGTGAGTCCGGTTTAAGATTCCGATGCTTCAGATCAGGTTTACTGTATACCTTGAACCTTCTTATTGACAATGAAACACAGAAATTGCATCCGCATGTAATACAAAATGCACAATGCCGACTTAAGTACAAGAGGACTGACACTCTCACTTTCTACGATTTGAACCTCTCCTGTGAGCCCAGTTTTAGATTCCGATGCTTCACATCAGGTTTTCTGAATATCTTGCACGTTCTTATTGACGATGAAACACAGAAATTGCAGACCGATTTTAATACAAAAATCACAATGCCGACATAAGTACAAATGGACTGTCACTCTCACGTTCTACGATTTGAACCTCTCCTGTGAGTCCAGTTTTCGATTCCGATGCTTCACTTCAGGTTTACTATATCCCTTGGACCATCTTATTGACGATGAAACACAGAAATTGCATCCGAATTCGATACACAATGCACAATGCCGACTTAAGTACAAGAGGACCGACACTCTCACTTTCTTTGATTTGAACCTCTCCTGTGAGTCCAGTTTTAGATTCCGATGCTTCACTTCAGGTTTACTGTATCCCTTGGACCTTCTTATTGACGATGAAACACAGAAATTGCATCCGAATTTAATACAAAAGGCACAATGCCAACATAAGTACAAGAGGACTGACACTTTCACTTTCTGTGATTTAAACCTCTCCTGTGAGTCCAGTTTTAGATTCCGATGCTACACTTTAGGTATACTGTATACCTTTGACCTTCTTATTGACGATGAGACACAGTAATTGCATCCGAATTTAATACAAAAGGCACAGTGCCGACTTAAGTACAAGAGGACCGACACTCTAACTGTCTATGTTTTGAAACTCTCCTGTGAGTCCAGTTTTGAATTCCGAAGCTTCATTTCAGGTTTACTGTATCCCTTGGACCTTCTTATGTAATGAAACACTGAGTTTTGCATCGGAATTAAATTCAAAAAGCACAATGCCGACTTAAGTACAAGAGGACTGACATTCTCACTTTATATGATTTGAACCTCTCCTGTGAGTCCAGTTTTAGATTCCGATGCTTCACTTCAGGTTTACTGTATCCCTTGGACCTTCTTTTTGACGATGAAACACAGAAATTGCATCCGAATTTAATACAAAAGGCACAATGCCGACTTAAGTACAAGAGGACTGACACTCTCACTTTCCATGATTTGAAACTCTCCTGTGAGTCCGGTTTTAGATTCCGATGCTTCACTTCAGGTTTACTGTATATCTTGCACATTCTTATTGACGATGAAACACAGAATTGCATCCGAATTTAATACAAAAGGCACAATGCCGACTTAAGTACAAGAGGACTGACACTCTCACGTTCTACGAATTGAACCTGTCCTGTGAGTCCAGTTTTCGATTCCAATGCTTCTCTTCAGGTTTACTGAATATCTTGCACATTCTTATTGACGATGAAACACAGAAATTGCATCCGAACTTAATACAAAAGGCACAATTCCGACTTAAGTGCAAGAGGACTGACACTCTCACGTTCTACGATTTGAACCTGTCCGGTGAGTCCAGTTTTCGATTCCGATGCTTTACTTCAGGCTTACTGTATCCCTTGGACCTTCTTATTGACGACGAAACACAGAAATTGCATCCGAATTTAATACAAAAGGCACAATGACGACTTAAGTAAAAGAGGGCTGACACTCTCATTTTCTATCATTTGAACCTCTCCTGTGGGTCTAGTTTTAGATTCCAATGCTTCACTTCAGGTTTACTGTATACCTGGGACCCTCTTATTGACGATGAAACACAGAAATTGCATCCGAATTTAATACCAAAGGCACAATGCCGACTTAAGTAAACGAGGACTGACACTCTCACATTCTATGATTAGAACCTCTCCTGTGAGTCCAGTTTTAGATTCCGATGCTCCACTTCAGGTTTACTGTATCCCTTGGACCTTCTTATTGACGATGAAACACAGAAATTGCATTCGAATTTAATACAAAAGGCACAATGCCGACTTAAGTACATGAGGACTAACGCTGTCACTATCTATGATTTGAACCTCTCCAGTGAGTCCAGTTTCAGATTCCGATGCTTCATTTCAGGTTTACTGTATCCCTTGGACATCTTATTGACGATGAAACACAGAAGTTGCATCCGAATTCAATACAAAAGGCACAATGCCGACTTAAGTACAAGCGGACTGACACCCTCACTTTCTATGATTTGAACCTCTCCTGTGAGTCCAGTTTTAGATTCCGATGCTTCACTTCAGGGTTACTGTATCCCTTGGACCTTCTTATTGACGATGACACACAGAAATTGCATCCGAATTTAATACAAAAGGCACAATGCCGACTTAAGTAAAAGAGTACTGACACTCTCACTTTCTACGATTTGAACCTCCCCTGTGAGTCCAGTTTTAGATTCCGATGCTTCACATCAGGTTTACTGTATACCTTGCACCTTCTTTTTGACGATGAAACACAGAAATTGCATCCGAATATAATACAAAAGGCACAATGCCGACTTAAGTACATGAGGACTGAAACTCTCACTTTCCATGATTTGAACCTCTCCTGTGAGTCCGGTTTTAGATTCCGATGCTTCACTTCAGGTTTACTGTATACCTTGCACCTTCTTATTGACGATAAAACACAGAAATTGCATCCGAATTTAGTACAATAGGCACAATGTCGATTTAAGTACAAGAGGACCGACACTTTCACTTTCTACGATTTGAACCTTTCCTGTGAGTCCAGTTTTAGATTCCGATGCTTCGCTTCAGGTTTACTGTATACCTTGACCTTCTTATTGAAGATGAAACACAGAAATTGCATCCGAATTTAATACAAAATGCACAATGCAGACTTAAGTAAAAGAGGACTGACACTCTCGGTTTCTACGATTTGAACCTCTCCTGTGAGCCCAGTTTTTGATTCCAATGCTTCACTTCATGTTTACTGAATATCTTGCACATTCTTATTGATGATGAAACACAGAAATTGCGTCCGAATTTAATACAAAAGGCACAATGCCGACATAAGTACAAGAGGACTGACACTCTCACGTTCTACGATTTGAACCTGTCCTGTGAGTCCAGTTTTCGATTCCGATACTTCACTTCAGGTTTACTCAATATCTTGCACTTTGTTATTGACGATGAAACACAGAAATTGCATCCGAACTTAATACAAAAGGCACAATGCCGACTTAAGTACAAGAGGACTGACACTCTCACGTTCTACGATTTGAACCTGTCTGGTGAGTCCAGTTTTCGATTCCGATGCTTTACTTCAGGTTTACTGTATCTCTTGGACCTTCTTATTGACGACGAAACACAGAAATTGCATCCGAATTTAATACAAAAGGCTCAATGACGACCTAAGTAAAAGAGGACTGACACTCTCACTTTCTATCATTTGAACCTCTCCTGTGAGTCTAGTTTTAGATTCCGATGCTTCACTTCAGGTTTACTGTATACCTGGGACCCTCTTATTGACGATGATACACAGAAATTGCATCCGAATTTAATACAAAAGGCACAATGCCGACTTAAGTAAAAGAGGACTAACACTCTCACTTTCTTTGATTTGAACCTCTCCTGTGAGTCCAGTTTTAGATTCCGATGCTTCACTTCAGGTTTACTGTATCCCTTGGACCATCTTATTGACGATGAAACACAGAAATTGCATCCGAATGCAATACAAAAGACACAATGCCGACTTAAGTACAAGAGGACTGACACTCTCACTTTCTTTGATTTGAACCTCTCCTGTGAGTCCGGTTTTATATTCCGATGCTTTGCTTCAGGTATACTGTATACCTTGCACCTCCTTATTGAAGATGAAACACCGAAATTGCATCCGAATTTAATACAAAATGCACAATGCAGAATTAAGTAGAAGAGGACTTACACTCTCACTTTCTACGATTTGAACCTCTCCTGTGAGCCCAGTTTTAGATTCCGATGCTTCACTTCAGGTTTACTGAATATCTTGCACATTCTTATTGACGATGAAACACAGAAATTGCATCCGAAATTAATACAAAAGGCACAGTGCCGACTTAAGTACAAGATGACCGACACTCTAACTGTCTATGTTTTGAAACTCTCCTGTGAGTCCAGTTTTGAATTACGAAGCTTCATTTAAGGTTTAATGTATCCCTTGGACCTTCTTATTTAATGAAACACTGAGTTTTGCATCGGAATTAAATTCAAAAAGCACAATGCCGACTTAAGTACAAGAGGACTGACACTCTCACTTTATATGATTTGAACCTCTCCTGTGAGTCCAGTTTTAGATTCCGATGCTTCACTTCAGGTTTACTGTATCCCTTGGACCTTCTTATTGACGACGAAATACATAAATTGCATCCGAATTTAATACAAAAGGCACAATGCCGACTTAAGTAAAATAGTACTGACACTCCGACTTTCTACGATTTGAACCTCCCCTGTGACTCCAGTTTTAGATTCCGATGCTTCACATCACGTTTACTGTATACCTTGCACCTTCTTTTTGACGATGAAACACAGAAATTGCAGACCGAATTTAATACAAAAATCACAATGCCGACATTAGTACAAGGGGACTGTCACTCTCACGTTCTACGATTTGAACCTCTCCTGTGAGTCCAGTTTTAGATTCCGATGCTTCACTTCAGGTTTAATGTATCACTTGGACCATCTTATTGACGATGAAACACAGAAATTGCATCCGAATTCGATACACAATGCACAATGCCGACTTAAGTACAAGAGGACCGACACTCTCACTTTCTTTGATTTGAACCTCTCCTGTGAGTCCAGTTTTAGATTCCGATGCTTCACTTCAGGTTTAATGTATCACTTGGACCTTCTTATTGACGATGAAACACAGAAATTGCATCCGAATTTAATACAAAGGCACAATGACGACTTAAGTAAAAGAGGACTGACACTCTCACTTATTATGATGTGAACCACTCCTGTGAGACCAGTTTTAGATTCCGATGCTTCACTTCAGGTTTACTGTATCCCTTGGACCATCTTATTGACGATGAAACACAGAAATTGCATCCGAATTCAATACAAAAGGCACAATGCCGACATAAGTACTAGAGGACTGACACTCTCATTTTTTTGATTTGAACCTCTCCTGTGAGTCCAGTTTTAGATTCCGATTCTTCACTTCAGGTTTACTGTATCCCTTGGACCTTCTTAATGACGATGAAACACAGAAATTGCATCCGAATTTAATACAAAAGGCACAATGCCAACTTAAGTACAAGAGGACTGACACTGTCACTTTCTGTGATTTAAACCTGTCCTGTGAGTCCAGTTTTAGATTCCGATGCTACACTTTAGGTATACTGTATACCTTTGACCTTCTTATTGACGATGTGACACAGTAATTGCATCCGAATTTAATACAAAAGGCACAGTGCCGACTTAAGTACAAGAGGACCGACACTCTAACTGTCTATGTTTTGAAACTCTCCTGTGAGTCCAGTTTTGAATTCCGAAGCTTCATTTTAGGTTTACTGTATCCCTTAGACCTTCTTATGTAATGAAACACTGAGTTTTGCATCGGAATTAAATTCAAAAAGTACAATGCCGATTCAAGTACAAGAGGACTGACACTCTCACTTTATATGATTTGAACCTCTCCTGTGAGTCCAGTTTTAGATTCCGATGCTTCACTTCAGGTTTACTGTATCCCTTGGACCTTCTTTTTGACGATGAAACACAGAAATTGCATCCGAATTTAATACAAAAGGCACAATGCCGACTTAAGTACAACAGGACTGACACTCTCACTTTCGATGATTTGAAACTCTCCTGTGAGTCCGGTTTTAGATTCCGATGCTTCACTTCAGGTTTACTGTATATCTTGCACATTCTTATTGACGATGAAACACAGAATTGCATCCGAATTTAATACAAAAGGCACAATGCTGACTTAAGTACAAGAGGACTGACACTCTCACGTTCTACGAATTGAACCTGTCCTGTGAGTCCAGTTTTCGATTCCAATGCTTCACTTCAGGTTTACTGAATATCTTGCACATTCTTATTGACGATGAAACACAGAAATTGCATCCGAACTTAATACAAAAGGCACAATTCCGACTTAAGTGCAAGAGGACTGACACTCTCACGTTCTATGATTTGAACCTGTCCGGTGAGTCCAGTTTTCGATTCCGATGCTTTACTTCAGGCTTACAGTATCCCTTGGACCTTCTTATTGACGACGAAACACAGAAATTGCATCCGAATTTAATACAAAAGGCACAATGACGACTTAAGTAAAAGAGGGCTGACACTCTTATTTCCTATCATTTGAACCTCTCCTGTGGGTCTAGTTTTAGATTCCAATGCTTCACTTCAGGCTTACAGTATCCCTTGGACCTTCTTATTGACGACGAAACACAGAAATTGCATCCGAATTTAATACAAAAGGCACAATGACGACTTAAGTAAAAGAGGGCTGACACTCTTATTTTCTATCATTTGAACCTCTCCTGTGGGTCTAGTTTTAGATTCCGATGCATCACTTCAGGTTTACTGTATACCTTGCACCTTCTTATTGACGATGAAACACAGAAATTGCATCCGAATTTAGTACAATAGGCACAATGTCTATATAAGTACAAGAGGACTGACACTTTCACTTTCTACGATTTGAACCTCTCCTGTGAGTCCAGTTTTAGATTCCGATGCTTCGCTTCAGGTTTACAGTATCCCTTGGACCTTCTTTTTGACGATGAAACACAGAAATTGTATCCGAATTTAATACCAAAGGCACAATGCCGACTTAAGTAAAAGAGGACTGACACTCTCACATTCTATGATTAGAACCTCTCCTGTGAGTCCAGTTTTAGATTCCGATGCTCCACTTTAGGTTTACTGTATCCCTTGGACCTTCTTATTGACGATGAAACACAGAAATTGCATTCGAATTTAATACAAAAGGCACAATGCCGACTTAAGTACAAGAGGACTAACGCTGTCACTATCTATGATTTGAACCTCTCCAGTGAGTCCAGTTTCCGATTCCGATGCTTCATTTCAGGTTTACTGTATCCCTTGGACATCTTATTGACGATGAAACACAGAAGTTGCATCCGAATTCAATTCAAAAGGCACAATGCCGACTTAAGTACAAGCGGACTGACACCCTCACTTTCTATGATTTGAACCTCTCCTGTGAGTCCAGTTTTAGATTCCGATGCTTCACTTCAGGGTTACTGTATCCCTTGGACCTTCTTATTGACGATGAAACACAGAAATTGCATCAGAATTTAATACAAAAGGCACAATGCCGACTTAATTAAAAGAGTACTGACACTCCGACTTTCTACGATTTGAACCTCTCCTGTGACTCCAGTTTTAGATTCCGATGCTTCGCTTCAGGTTTACTGTATACCTAGACCTTCTTATTGAATATGAAACACAGAAATTGCATCCGAATTTAATACAAAATGCACAATGCAGACTTAAGTAAAAGAGGACTGACACTCTCACTTTCTACGATTTGAACCTCTCCTGTGAGCCCAGTTTTAGATTCCGATGCTTCACTTCATGTTTACTGAATATCTTGCACATTCTTATTGATGATGAAACACAGAAATTGCATCCGAATTTAATACAAAAGGCACAATGCCGACTTAAGTAAAATAGTACTGACACTTCGACTTTCTACGATTTGAACCTCTCCTGTGACTCCAGATTTAGATTCCGATGCTTCACATCAGGTTCACTGTATACCTTGCACATTCTTATTGACGATGAAACACAGAAATTGCATCCGAACTTAATACAAAAGGCGCAATGCCGACTTAAGTACAAGAGGACTGACACTCTCACGTTCTACGATTTGAACCTGTCTGGTGAGTCCAGTTTTCGATTCCAATGCTTTGCTTCAGTTTTACTGTATCTCTTGGACCTTCTTATTGACGACGAAACACAGAAATTGCATCCGAATTTATTACAAAAAGCTCAATGACTACCTAAGTAAAAGAGGACTGACACTCTCACTTTCTATCATTTGAACCTCTCCTGTGAGTCTAGTTTTAGATTCCGATGCTTCACTTCAGGTTTACTGTATACCTGGGACCCTCTTATTGACGATGAAACACTGAAATTGCATCCGAATTTAATACAAAAGGCACAATGCCGACTTAAGTAAAAGAGGACTGACACTCTCACTTTCTTTGATTTGAACCTCTCCTGTGACTCCAGTTTTAGATTCCGATGCTTCACTTCAGGTTTACTGTATCCCTTGGACCATCTTATTGACGATGAAACACAGAAATTGCATCCGAATGCAATACAAAAGACACAATGCCGACTTAAGTACAAGAGGACTGACACTCTCACTTTATATGATTTGAACCTCTCCTGTGAGTCCAGTTTTAGATTCCGATGCTTCACTTCAGGTTTACTGTATCCCTTGGACCTTCTTATTGACGACGAAACACATAAATTGCATCCGAATTTAATACAAAAGGCACAATGCCGACTTATGTAAAATAGTACTGACACTCCGACTTTCTACGATTTGAACCTCTCCTGTGACTCCAGTTTTAGATTCCGATGCTTCACATCAGGTTTACTGTATACCTTGCACCTTCTTTTTGACGATGAAACACAGAAATGGCATCCGAATTTAATACAAAAGGCACAATGCCGACTTAAGTACAAGAGGACTGACACTCTCACTTTCCATGATTTGAAACTCTCCTGTGAGTCCGGTTTCAGATTCCGATGCTTCACTTCAGGTTTACTGTATACCTTGCACCTTCTTATTGACGATGAAACACAGAAATTGCATCCGAATTTAGTACAATGGGCACAATGTCGATTTAAGCACAAGAGGACTGACACATTCACTTTCTACGATTTGAACCTCTCCTGTGAGTCAGTTTTAGATTCCGATGCTTCGCTTCAGGTTTACTGTATACCTTGACCTTCTTATTGAAGATGAAACACAGAAATTGCATCCGAATTTAAAACAAAATGCACAATGCAGACTTAAGTATAAGAGGACTGACACTCTCACTTTCTACGATTTGAACCTCTCCTGTGAGCCCAGTTTCAGATTCCGATGCTTCACTTCAGGTTTACTGAATATCTTGCACATTCTTATTGACGATGAAACACAGAAATTGCATCCGAATTTAATACAAAAGGCACAATGCCGACTTAAGTACAAGAGGACTGACACTCTCACGTTCTTCGAATTGAACCTGTCCTGTGAGTCCAGTTTTCGATTCCAATGCTTCACTTCAGGTTTACTGAATATCTTGCACATTCTTATTGACGATGAAACACAGAAATTGCATCCGAACTTAATACAAAAGGCACAATTCCGACTTTAGTACAAGAGGACTGACATTCTCACGTTCTACGATTTGAACCTGTCCGGTGAGTCCAGTTTTCGATTCCGATGCTTTACTTCAGGTTTACTGTATCCCTTGGACCTTCTTATTGACGACGAAACACAGAAATTGCATCCGAATTTAATACAAAAGGCACAATGACGACTTAAGTAAAAGAGGGCTGACACTCTCATTATCTATCATTTGAACCTCTCCTGTGAGTCTAGTTTTAGATTCCGATGCTTCACTTCAGGTTTACTGTATACCTGGGACCCTCTTATTGACGATGAAACACTGAAATTGCATCCGTTTTTAATACAAAAGGCACAATGCCGACTTAAGTAAAAGAGGACTGACACTCTCACTTTCTTTGACTTGAACCTCTCCTGTGAGTCCAGTTTTAGATTCCGATGCTTCACTTCAGGTTTACTGTATCCCTTGGACCATCTTATTGACGATGAAACACAGAAATTGCATCCGAATTTAATACAAAAGGCACAATGTCGACTTAAGTACAAGAGGACTGTCACCCTCACATTCTTTGATTTGAACCTCTCCTGTGAGTCCGGTTTTAGATTCCGATGCATCACTTCAGGTTTACTGTATACCTTGCACCTTCTTATTGACGATGAAACACAGAAATTGGATCCGAATTTAGTACAATAGGCACAATGTCGATATAAGTACAAGAGGACTGACACTTTCACTTTCTACGATTTGAACCTCTCCTGTGAGTCCAGTTTTAGATTCCGATGCTTCGCTTCAGGTTTACTGTATCCCTTGGACCTTCTTATTGACGATGAAACACAGAAATTGCATTCGAATTTAATACAAAAGGCACAATGCCGACTTAAGTACAAGAGGACTAACGCTGTCACTATCTATGACTTGAACCTCTCCCGTGAGTCCAGTTTCAGATTCCGATGCTTCATTTCAGGTTTACTGTATCCCTTGGACATCTTATTGACGATGAAACACAGAAGTTGCATCCGAATTCAATACAAAAGCACAATGCCGACTTAAGTACAAGCGGACTGACACCCTCACTTTCTATGATTTGAACCTCTCCTGTGAGTCCAGTTTTAGATTCCGATGCTTCACTTCATGTTTACTGAATATCTTGCACATTCTTATTGATGATGAAACACAGAAATTGCATCCGAATTTAATACAAAAAGCACAATGCCGACTTAAGTACAAGACGACTGACACTCTCACGTTCTACGATTAGAACCTGTCCTGTGAGTCCAGTTTTCGATTCCGATGCTTTACTTCAGGTTTACTGTATCTCTTGGACCTTCTTATTGACGACGAAACACAGAAATTGCATCCGAATTTAATACAAAAGCTCAATGACGACCTAAGTAAAAGAGGACTGACACTTTCACTTTCTACGATTTGAACCTCTCCTGTGAGTCCAGTTTTAGATTCCGATGCTTCGCTTCAGGTTTACTGTATACCTTGCACCTTCTTATTGACGATGAAACAAAGAAATTGCATCCGAATTTAGTACAATAGGCACAATGTCGATTTAAGTACAAGACGACTGACACTTTCACTTTCTACGATATGAACCTCTCCTGTGAGTCCAGTTTTAGATTCCGATGCTTCGCTTCAGGTTTACTGTATACCTTGACCTTCTTATTGAAGATGAAACACAGAAATTGCATCCGAATTTTATACAAAATGCACAATGCAGACTTAAGTAAAAGAGGACTGACACTCTCACTTTCTACGATTTGAACCTCTCCTGTGAGCCCAGTTTTAGATTCCGATGCTTCACTTCATGTTTACTGAATATCTTGCACATTCTTATTGATGATGAAACACAGAAATTGCATCCGAATTTAATACAAAAGGCACAATGCCGACTTAAGTACAAGAAAACTGACACTCTCACGTTCTACGATTTGAACCTGTCCTGTGAGTCCAGTTTTCGATTCCGATGCTTCACTTCAGGTTTACTGAATATCTTGCACATTCTTATTGACGATGAAACACAGAAATTGCATCCGAACTTAATACAAAAGGCACAATGCCGACTTAAGTACAAGAGGACTGACACTCTTACGTTCTACGATTTGAACCTGTCCGGTGAGTCCAGTTTTCGATTCCGATGCTTTACTTCAGGTTTACTGTATCTCTTGGACCTTCTTATTGACGACGAAACACAGAAATTGAATCCGAATTTAATACAAAAGGCTCAAAGACGACCTAAGTAAAAGAGGACTGACACTCTCACTTTCTATCATTTGAAGCTCTCCTGTGAGTCTAGTTTTAGATTCCGATGCTTCACTTCAGGTTTACTGTATACCTGGGACCCTCTTATTGACGATGAAACACTGAAATTGCATCCGAATTTAATACAAAAGGCACAATGCCGACTTAAGTAAAAGAGGACTGACACTCTCACTTTCTTTGATTTGAACCTCTCCTGTGAGTCCAGTTTTAGATTCCGATGCTTCACTTCAGGTTTACTGTATCCCTTGGACCATCTTATTGACGATGAAACACAGAAATTGCATCCGAATGCAATACAAAAGACACAATGCCGACTTAAGTACAAGAGGACTGACACTCTCACTTTCTTTGATTTGAACCTCTCCTGTGAGTCCGGGTTTATATTCCGATGCTTTGCCTCAGGTTTACTGTATACCTTGCACCTCCTTATTGAAGATGAAACACAGATATTGCATCCGAATTTAATACAAAATGCACAATGCAGACTTAAGTACAAGAGGACTTACACTCTCACTTTCTACGTTTTGAACCTCTCCTGTGAGCCCAAATTTAGATTCCGATGCTTCACTTCAGGTTTACTGAATATCTTGCACATTCTTATTGACGATGAAACACAGAAATTGCATCCGAATTTAATACAAAAGGCACAATGCCGACTTAAGTACAAGAGGACTGACACTCTCACGTTCTACGATTTGAACCTGTCCTGTGAGTCCAGTTTTCGATTCCGATGCTTCACTTCAGGTTTACTGAATAACTCGCACAATCTAATTGACGATGAGACACAGTAATTGCATTCGAATTTAAAGCAAAAGGCACAATGCCGACTTAAGTACAAGAGGACCGACACTCTAACTTCCTATGTTTTGAACCTCTCCTGTGAGTCCAGTTTTAGATTCCGATGCTTCACTTCAGGTTTACTGTATCCCTTTGACCTTCTTATTTGCGATGAAACACAGAGTTTACATCCGAATTTAATACAAAAGGCACAATGCCGACTTAAGTACAAGAGGACTGACACTCTAACTTCCCATGATTTGAACCTCTCCTATGAGTCCAGTTTTAGATTCAGATGCTTCACTTCAGGTTTACTGTATCCCTTGGACCATCTTATTGACGATGAAACACAGAAATTGCATCCGAATTCAATACAAAAGACACAATGCCGACTTAAGTACAACAGGACTGACACTCTCACTTTCTATGATTTGAACCTCTCCTGTGAGCCCAGTCTTACATTCCGATGCTTCACTTCAGGTTTACTGAATATCTTGCACATTCTTATCGACGATGAAACACAGAAATTGCATCCGAATTTAATACAAAAATCACAATGCCGACATAAGTACAAGAGGACTGACACTCTCACGTTCTACGATTTGAACCTGTCCGGTGAGACCAGTTTTCGATTCCGATGCTTTACTTCAGATTTACTGTGTCCCTTGGACCTTCTTATTGACGACGAAACACAGAAATTGCATCCGAATTTAATACAAAAGGCACAATGACGACTTAAGTAAAAGAGGACTGACACTCTCACTTTCTATCATTTGAACCTCTCCTGTGAGTCTACTTTTAGATTCCGATGCTTCACTTCAGGTTTACTGTATACTTGGGACCCTCTTATTGACGATGAAACACTGAAATTGCATCCGAATTTAATACAAAAGGCACAATGCCGACATAAGTACAAGAGGACTTACACTCTCACTTTCTAAGATTTGAACCTCTCCTGTGAGCCCAGTTTTAGATTCCGATGCTTCACTTCAGGTTTACTGAATATGTTGCACATTCTTATTGACGATGAAACACAGAAATTGCATCCGACTTTAATACAAAAGGCACAATGCCGACTTAAGTACAAGAGGACAGACACTCTCACGTTCTACGATTTGAAACTGTCCTGTGAGCCCAGTTTTCGATTCCGATGCTTCACTTCAGGTTTACTGAATAACTTGCACATTCTTATTGACGATGAGACACAGTAATTGCATCTGAATTTAATACAAAATGCACAATGCCGACTTAAGTACAAGAGGACTGACACTCTCACTTTCTATCATTTGAACCTCTGCTGTGAGTCCAGTTTTAGATTCCGATGCTTCACTTCAGGTTTACTGTATCCCTTGGACCTTCTTATTGACGATGAAACACAGAAATTACAACCGAATTTAATACAAAAGGCACAATGCCGACTTAAGTAAAAGAGTACTGACACTCTCATTTTCTACGATTTGAACCTCTCCTGTGAGTCCAGTTTTAGATTCCGATGCTTCACTTCAGGTTTACTGTATCCCTTGGACCATCTTATTGACGATGAAACACAGAAATTGCATCCGAATTCAATACAAAAGGCACAATGCCGACTTAAGTACTAGAGGACTGACACTCTCATTTTCTTTGATTTGAACCTCTCCTGTGAGTCCAGTTTTAGATTCCGATGCTTCACTTCAGGTTTACTGTATCCCTTGAACCTTCATATTGACGATGAAACACAGAGTTTGCATCCGAATTTAATACAAAAGGCACAATGCCGACTTAAGTAAAAGAGGACTGACACTCTCACTTTCTGTGATTTAAACCTCTCCTGTGAGTCCAGTTTTAGATTCCGATGCTACACTTCAGGTATACTGTACACCTTTGACCTTCTTATTGACGATGAGACACAGTAATTGCATCCGAATTTAATACAAAAGGCACAATGCCGACTTAAGTACAAGAGGACCGAAACTCTAACTGTCTATGCTTTGAACCTCTCCTGTGAGTCAAGTTTTGAATTCCGAAGCTTCATTTCAGGTTTACTGTATCCCTTGGACCTTCTTATTTACGATGAAACACTGAGTTTGCATCGGAATTTAATACAAAAAGCACAATGCCGACTAAAGTACAAGCGGACTGACACTCTCACTTTCTATGATTTGAACCTCTCCTGTGAGTCCAGTTTTAGATTCTGATGCTTCACTTCAGGTTTACTGTATCGCTTGGACCTTCTTATTGACGATGAAACACAGATATTACAGCCGAATTTAATACAAAAGGCACAATGCCGACTTAAGTAAAAGAGTACTGACACTCTCATTTTCTACGATTTGAACCTCTCCTGTGAGTCCAGTTTTAGATTCCGATGCTTCACATCAGGTTTACTGTATACCTTGCCCCATCTTTTTGACGATGAAACACAGAAATTGCATCCGAATTTAATACAAGAGGCACAATGCCGACTTAAGTACAAGAGGACTGACACTCTCCCTTTCCATGATTTGAACCTCTCCTGTGAGTCCGGTTTTAGATTCCGATGCTTCACTTCAGGTTTACTGTATACCTTGACCTTCTTATTGACAATGAAACACAGAGATTGCATCCGAATTTAGTACAATAGGCACAATGTCGATATAAGTACAAGAGGACTGACACTTTCACTTTCTACGATTTGAACCTCTCCTGTGTTTCCAGTTTTAGATTCCGATGCTTCGCTTCAGGTTTACTGTATACCTTGAAATTCTTATTGAAGATGAAACACAGAAATTGCATCGGAATTAAATACAAAATGCACAATGCAGACTTAAGTACAAGAGGACTGACACTCTCACTTCCTACGATTTGAACCTCTCCTGTGAGCCCAGTTTTAGATTCCGATGCTTCACTTCAGGTTTACTGAATATCTTGCACATTCTTATTGACGATGAAACACAGAAATTGCATCCGAATTTAATACAAAAGGCACAATGCCGACTTAAGTACAAGAGGACTGACACTTTCACGTTCTACGATTTGAACCTGTCCTGAGAGTCCAGTTTTCGATTCCGATGCTTCACTTCAGCTGTACTGAATATCTTGCACATTCTTATTGACGATGAAACACAGAAATTGCATCCGAATTTAATACAAACGGCACAATGCCGACTTAAGTACAAGAGGACTGACACTCTCGCGTTCTACGATTTGAATCTGTCCGGTGGGTCCAGTTTTCGATTCCGATGCTTCACTTCAGGTTTACTGTATCCCTTGGACCTTCTTATTGACGACGAAACACAGATATTGCATCCGAATTTAATACAAAAGGCACAATGACGACTTAAGTAAGAGAGGACTGACACTCTCACTTTCTATCATTTGAACCTCTCCTGTGAGTCTAGTTTTAGATTCCGATGCTTCACTTGAGGTTTACTGTATACCTGGGGCTCTCTTATTGAAGATGAAACACTGAAATTTCATCCGAATTTAATACAAAAGGCACAATGCCGACATAAGTAAAAGAGGACTGACACTCTCACTTTCTTTGATTTGAACCTCTCCTGTGAGTCCAGTTTTAGATTCCGATGCTTCACTTCAGGTTTACTGTATCCCTTGGACCATCGTATTGACGATGAAACACAGAAATTGCATCCGAATTCAATACAAAAGACACAATGCCGACTTAAGTACAAGAGGACTGACACTCTCACTTTCTTTGATCTGAACCTCTCCTGTGAGTCCGGTTTTAGATTCCGATGCTTCACTTCAGGTTTACTGTATACCTTGCACCTTCTTATTGACGATGAAACACAGAATTTGCTTCCGAATTTTGTACAATAGGCACAATAGCGATTTAAGTACAAGAGGACTGACACTTTCACTTTCTACGATTTGAACCTCTTCTGTGAGTCCAGTTTTAGATTCCGATGCTTCGCTTCAGGTTCACTGTATACCTTGCACCTTCTTATTGAAGATGAAACACAGAAATTGCATCCGAATTTTATGCAAAATGCACAATGCAGACTTAAGTACAAGCGGACTTACACTCTCACTTTCTACGATTTGAACCTCTCCTGTGAGCCCAGTTTTAGATTCCGATGCTTCACTTCAGGTTTACTGAATATCTTGCACATTCTTATTGACGATGAAACACAGAAATTGCATCCGAATTTATTACAAAAGGTACAATGCCGACTTAAGTACAAGAGGACTGACACTCTCACGTTCTACGATTTGAACCTGTCCTGTGAGTCCAGTTTTCGATTCTGATGCTTCACTTCTGGTTTACTGAATATCTTGCACATTCTTATTGACGATGAGACACAGTAATTGCATCCGAATTTAATACAAAAGGCACAATGCCGGCTTAAGTACAAGAGGACCGACACTCTAACTTTCTATGTTTTGAACCTCTCCAGTGGGTCCAGTTTTAGATTCCGATGCTTCACTGCAGGTTTACTGGATCCCTTGGACCTTCTTATTTGCGATGAAACACAGAGTTTGCATCCGAATTTAATACAAAAGGCACAATGCCGACTTAAGTACAAGAGGACTGACACTCTAACTTTCCATGATTTGAACCTCTCCTATGAGTCCAGTTTTAGATTCCAATGCTTCACTTCAGGTATACTGTATCCCTTGGACCATCTTATTGACGATGAAACACAGAAATTGCATCCGAATTCAATACAAAAGGCACAATGCCGACTTAAGTAAAAGAGGACTGACACTCTCACTTTCTTTGATTTGAACCTCTCCTGTGAGTCCAGTTCTAGATTCCGATGCTTCACTTCAGGTTTGCAGTATACCTTGGACCTTCTTATTGACTATGAAACACAAAAATTGCATCCGAATTTAATACAAAATGCAGAATGCCAACTTAAGTACAAGAGGACTGACACCCTAACTTTCTGTGTTTTGAACCTCTCCTGTGAGTCCGGTTTTAGATTCCGATGCTTCACTTCAGGTTTACTGTATACCTTGCACCTTCTTATTGACGATGAAACACAGAAATTGCTTCCGAATTTTGTACAATAGGCACAATGTCGATTTAAGTACAAGAGGACTGTTACTTTCACTTTCTACGATTTGAAACTCTCCTGTGAGTCCAGTTTTAGATTCCGATGCTTCGCTTCAGGTTCACTGTATATTTTGCACCTTCTTATTGAAGATGAAACACAGAAATTGCATCCGATTTCAATACAAAAGACACAATGCCGACTTAAGTAAAAGAGGACTGACACTCTCACTTTCTGTGATTTGAACCTCTCCTGTGAGTCCAGTTTTAGATTCCGATGCCACACTTCAGGTTTACTGTATACCTTTGACCTTCTTATTGACGATGAGACACAGTAATTCCATCCGAATTTAATACAAAAGGCACAATGCCGACTTAAGTACAAGAGGACCGACACTCTAACTGTCTATGTTTTGAACCTCTCCTGTGAGTCCAGTTTTAGATTCCGATGCTTCACTTCAGGTTTACTGTATCCCTTGGACCTTCTTATTTGCGATGAAACACAGAGTTTGCATCCGAATTTAATACAAATGGCACAATGCCAACTTAAGTACAAGAGGACTGACACTCTAACTTTCCATGATTTGAACCTCTCCTATGAATCCAGTTTTAGATTCCGATGCTTCACTTCACGTTTACAGTATTCCTTGGACCATCTTATTGACGATGAAACACAGAAATTGCATCCGAATTCAATACAAAAGACACAATGATGACTTAAGTACAAGAGGACTGCCACTCTCACTTTCTTTGATTTGAACCTCTCCTGTCAGCCTAGTATTAGATTCCGATGCTTCACTTCAGGTTTACTGTATCCCTTGGACAACCTTATTTACGATGAAACACTGAGTTTGCATCGGAATTAAATTCAAAAAGCACAATGCCGACTTAAGTACAAGAGGACTTACACTCTCACTTTCTACGATTTGAACCTCTCCTGTGAGCCCAGTTTTAGATTCCGATGCTTCGCTTGAGGTTCACTGTATACCTTGCACCTTCTTATTGAAGATGAAACACAGAAATTGCATCCGAATTCAATACAAAAGACACAATGCCGACTTAAGTACAAGTGGACTGACACTCTCTCTTTCTTTGATTTGAACCTCTCCTGTGAGTCCAGTTTTAGATTCCGATGCTTCACTTCAGGTTTACTGTATCCCTTGGACCATCTTATTGACGATGAAACACAGAAATTGCATCCGAATTCAATACAAAAGGCACAATTCCGACTTAAGTACAAGAGGACTGACACTCTCACTTTCTTTCATTTGAACCTCTCCTGTGAGTCCAGCTTTAGATTCCGATGCTTCACTTCAGGTTTACTGTATCACTTTGACCTTCTTATTGACGATGAAACACAGAAATTGCATCCGAATTTAACACAAAAGGCACAATGCCGACTTAAGTAAAAGAGGACTGACACTCTCACTTTCTGTGATTTGAACCTCTCCTGTGAGTCCAGTTTTAGATTCCGATGCCACACTTCAGGTTTACTGTATACCTTTGACCTTCTTATTGACGATGAGACACAGTAATTGCATCCGAATTTAATACAAAAGGCACAAGATTCCGATGCTTCACCTCAGGTTTACTGTATCCCTTGGACCTTCTTATTTGCGATGAAACACAGAGTTTGCATCCGAATTTAATACAAAAGGCACAATGCCGACTTAAGTAAAAGAGGACTGACACTCTCACTTTCTGTGATTTGAACCTCTCCTGTGAGTCCAGTTTTAGATTCCGATGAAACACTTTAGGTTTACTGTATACCTTTGACCTTCTTACTGACGATGAGACACAGTAATTGCATCCGAATTTAATACAAAAGGCACAATGCCGACTTAAGTACAAGAGGACCGACACTCTAACTTTCTATAATTTGAACCTTTCCTATGAGTCCAGTTTTAGATTCCGATGCTTCACTTCAGGTTTACAGTATCCCTTGGACCTTCTTTTTGACGATGAAACACAGAAATTGCATCCAAATTTAATATCAAAGGCACAATGCCGACTTAAGTACAAGAGGACTGACACTCTCACTTTCTATGATTTGAACCTCTCCTGTGAGACCAGTTTTAGATTCAGATGCTTCACTTCAGGTTTACTGTATACCTTGCACCTTTTTATTGACGATGAAACACAGAAATTGCATCGGAATTAAATCCAAAAATCACAAAGCCGACTTAAGTACAAGAGGACTGACACTCTAACTTTCTAAGATTTGAATCTCTCCTGTGAGTCCAGTTTTAGATTCCTATGCTACACTTCAGGTTTGCTGTATAACTTGGACCTTCTTATTACGATGAAACACAGAAATTGCATCCGAATTTAATACAAAAGGCACAATGCCGACTTAAGTAAAAGAGGACTGACACTCTCACTTTCTGTGATTTGAACCTCTCCTGTGAGTCCAGTTTTAGATTCCGATGAAACACTTTAGGTTTACTGTATACCTTTGACCTTCTTACTGACGATGAGACACAGTAATTGCATCCGAATTTAATACAAAAGGCACAATGCCGACTTAAGTACAAGAGGACCGACACTCTAACTTTCTATGATTTGAACCTCTCCTATGAGTCCAGTTTTAGATTCCGATGCTTCACTTCGGGTTTACTGCATCCCTTGGTCCTTCTTATTGACGATGAAACACAGAAATTGCATCCGAATTTAATAAAAAAGGCACAATGCCGACTTAAGTACAACAGGTCAGATACTCTAATTTTCTATGATTTGAACCCCTCCTGTGAGTCCAGTTATAGATTTCGATGCTTCACTTCAGGTTTACTGTATCCCTTGGACCTTCTTATTGACGATGAAACACAGAGTTTGCATCCGATTTGAATACAAAAGGCGCAATGCCGACATAAGTACAAGAGGACTGCCACTCTAACTTTGTATGATTTCAACCTCTCCTGTGAGTCCAGTTTTAGATTCCGATGCTTCACTTCAGGTTTACTGTATCCCTTGGACCTTCTTATGTACGATGAAACACAGAGTTTGCATCCGAATTTAATACAAAAGGCACAATGCCGACTTAAGTACAAGAGGACTGACACTCTAACTTTCTATGATTTGACCCTCTCCAATGAGTCCAGTTTTAGATTCCGATGCTTCACTTCAGGTTTACTGTATCCCTTGGACCTTCTCATGTACGATGAAACACAGAGATTGCATCCGAATTCAATACAAAAGGCACAATTCCGACTTAAGTACAAGAGGACTGACACTCTCACTTTCTTTCATTTGAACCTCTCCTGTGAGTCCAGCTTTAGATTCCGATGCTTCACTTCAGGTTTACTGTATCCCTTGGACCTTCTTATGTACGATGAAACACAGAGTTTGCATCCGAATTCAATACAAAAGGCACAATTCCGACTTAAGTACAAGAGGATTGACACTCTCACTTTCTTTCATTTGAACCTCTCCTGTGAGTCCAGCTTTAGATTCCGATGCTTCACTTCAGGTTTACTGTATCACTTTGACCTTCTTATTGACGATGAAACACAGAAATTGCATCCGAATTTAACACAAAAGGCACAATGCCGACTTAAGTAAAAGAGGACTGACACTCTCACTTTCTGTGATTTGAACCTCTCCTGTGAGTCCAGTTTTAGATTCCGATGCCACACTTCAGGTTTACTGTATACCTTTGACCTTCTTATTGACGATGAGACACAGTAATTGCATCCGAATTTAATACAAAAGGCACAAGATTCCGATGCTTCACCTCAGGTTTACTGTATCCCTTGGACCTTCTTTTTGACGATGAAACACAGAAATTGCATTCAAATTTAATATCAAAGGCACAATGCCGACTTAAGTACAAGAGGACTGACACTCTCACTTTCTATGATTTGAACCTCTCCTGTGAGACCAGTTTTAGATTCAGATGCTTCACTTCAGGTTTACTGTATACCTTGCACCTTTTTATTGACGATGAAACACAGAAATTGCATCGGAATTAAATCCAAAAATCACAAAGCCGACTTAAGTACAAGAGGACTGACACTCTAACTTTCTAAGATTTGAACCTCTCCTGTGAGACCAGTTTTAGATTCCTATGCTACACTTCAGGTTTGCTGTATAACTTGGACCTTCTTATTACGATGAAACACAGAAATTGCATCCGAATTTAATACAAAAGGCACAATGCCGACTTAAGTAAAAGAGGACTGACACTCTCACTTTCTGTGATTTGAACCTCTCCTGTGAGTCCAGTTTTAGATTCCGATGAAACACTTTAAGGTTTACTGTATACCTTTGACCTTCTTACTGACGATGAGACACAGTAATTGCATCCGAATTTAATACAAAAGGCACAATGCCGACTTAAGTACAAGAGGACCGACACTCTAACTTTCTATGATTTGAACCTCTCCTATGAGTCCAGTTTTAGATTCCGATGCTTCACTTCGGGTTTACTGCATCCCTTGGTCCTTGTTATTGACGATGAAACACAGAAATTGCATCCGAATTTAATAAAAAAGGCACAATGCCGACTTAAGTACAAGAGGTCAGATACTCTAATTTTCTATGATTTGAACCCCTCCTGTGAGTCCAGTTATAGATTTCGATGCTTCACTTCAGGTTTACTGTATCCCTTGGACCTTCTTATTGACGATGAAACACAGAGTTTGCATCCGATTTGAAATCAAAAGGCGCAATGCCGACATAAGTACAAGAGGACTGCCACTCTAACTTTGTATGATTTCAACCTCTCCTGTGAGTCCAGTTTTAGATTCCGATGCTTCACTTCAGGTTTACTGTATCCCTTGGACCTTCTTATGTACGATGAAACACAGAGTTTGCATCCGAATTTAATACAAAAGGCACAATGCCGACTTAAGTACAAGAGGACTGACACTCTAACTTTCTATGATTTGACCCTCTCCAATGAGTCCAGTTTTAGATTCCGATCCTTCACTTCGGGTTTACTGTATCCCTTGGACCTTCTTATTGACGATGAAACACAGAAATTGCATCCGAATTTAATACAAAAGTCACAATGCCGACTTAAGTAAAAGAGGACTGACACTCTCACTTTTTATGATGTTAACCTCTCCTGTGAGACCAGTTTTAGATTGCGATGCTTCACTTCAGGTTTACTGTATGCCTTGGACCTTCTCAATGACGATGAAACACAGAGTTTGCATCCGAATTGAATACAAAAGGCACAATGCCGACTTAAGTACAAGAGGACCGATACTCTAACTGTCTATGTTTTTGAACCTCTCCTGTGAGTCCAGTTTTAGATTCCGATGCTTCACTTCAGGTTTACTGTATCCCTTGGACCTTCCTCTTTACGATGAAGCACTGAGTTTGCATCGGAATTAAATTGAAAAAGCACAATGCCGACTTAAGTACAAGAGGACTGACACTCTCAATTTCTATTAATTGGACCTCTCCTGTGTGTCCAGTTTTAGATTCCGATTCTTCTTTTCAGGTTTACTGTATACCTTGCACCTTCTTTTTGACGATGAAACACAGAAATTGCATCCGAATTTAATACAAAAGGCACAATGCCGACTTAAGTACAAGAGGATTGACACTCTCACTTTCCATGATATTAACCTCTCCTGTGAGTCCGGTGTTAGATTCCGATGCTTCACTTCAGGTTTACTGTATACCTTGCACCTTCTTATTGACGATGAAACACAGAAATTGCATCCGAATTTAGTACAATAGGCACAATGCCGATTTAAGTACAAGAGGACTGACACTTTCACTTTCTACGATTTGAACCTCTCCTGTGAGTCCAGTTTTAGATTCCGATGCTTCACTTCAGGTTTACTGTATGCCTTGCACCTTCTTATTGAAGATGAAACACAGAAATTGCATCCGAGATTAATACAAAATGCACAATGCCGACTTAAGTACAAGAGGACTGACACTCTCACATTCTACGATTTGAACCTCTCCTGTGAGCCCAGTTTTAGATTCCGATGCTTCACTTCAGGTTTACTGTATATCTTGCACATTCTTACTGACGATGAAACACAGAAATTGCATCCGAATTTGATACAAAAGGCACAATGCCGACTTAAGTACAGGAGGAGTGACACTCTCACGTTCTACGATTTGAACCTGTCCTGTGAGGCCAGTTTTCGATTCCGATGCTTCACTTCAGGTTTACTGTATCCCTTGGACCTTCTTATTGACGAAGAAACACAGAAATTGCATCCGAATTTAATACAAAAGGCTTAATGCCGACTTAAGTAAAAGAGGACTGACACTCTCACTTTCTATGATTTGAACCTCTCCTGTGAGTCTAGTTTAAGATTCCGATGCTTCACTTCAGGTTTACTGTATCCCTTGGACCTTCTTATTGACGATGAAACACAGAGTTTGCATCCGAATTTAATACAAGAGGCAGAATGCCGACTTACGTACAAGAGCACTGACACTTTAACCTTGTATGATTTGAACCTCTCCTGTGAGTCCAGTTTTAGATTCCGATGCTTCACTTCAGGTTTACAGTATCCCTTGGACCTTCTTATTGACGATGAACCACAGAAATGGCATCCGAATTTAATACAAAAGGCACAATGCCGACTTAAGTAAAAGAGGACTGACACTCTCACTTTCTGTGATTTGAACCTCTCCTGTGAGTCCAGTTTTGGACTCCGATGCTACATTTCAGGTTCACTGTATACCTTTGACCTTCTTATTGACGATGAAACACATAAATTGCATCCGAATTTAATACCAAAGGCACAATGCCGACTTATGTACAAGAGTACTGACACTCTCACTTTCTATGATTTGAACCTCTCCTGTAAGACCAGTTTTAGATTCAGATGCTTCACTTCAGGTTTACTGTATCCCTAGGACCTTCTTATTGACGATGAAACACAGAAATTGCATTCGAATTTAATACAAAATTCACAATGCCGACTTAAGTACAAGAGGACTAACGCTGTCACTGTCTATGATTTGAACCTTTCCTGTGAGTCCAGTTTCAGATTCCGATGCTTCACTTCAGGTTTACTGTATCCCTTGGACATCTTATTGACGATGAAACACAGAAATTGCATCCGAATTTAATACAAAAGGCACAATGCCGACTTAAGTACAAGAGGACTGACACTCTCACTTTCTATGATTTGAACCTCTCCTGTGAGACCAGTTTTAGATACAGATGCTTCACTTCAGGTTTACTGTATCCCTAGGACCTTCTTATTGACGATGAAACACAGATATTGCATCCGAATTTGATACAAAAGGCACAATGCCGACTTAAGTACAGGAGGAGTGACACTCTCACGTTCTACGGTTTGAACCTTTCCTGTGAGTCCAGTTTTAGATTCCGATGCTTCACTTCAGGTTTACTGTATGCTTTGCACCTTCTTTTTGACGATGAAACACAGAAATTGCATCCGAATTTAATACAAAAGGCACAATGCCGACTTAAGTACAAGAGGACTGACCCTCTCGCTTTCCATGATTTGTACCTCTCCTGTGAGTCCGGTGTTAGATTCCGATGCTTCACTTCAGGTTTGCTGTATACCTTGCACCTTCTTATTGACGATGAAACACAGAAATAGCATCCGAATTTAGTACAATAGGCACAATGCCGATTTAAGTACAAGAGGACTGACACTTTCACTTTCTACGATTTGAACCTCTCCTGTGGGTCCAGTTTTAGATTCCGATGCTTCACTTCAGGTTTACTGTATACCTTGCACCTTCTTATTGACGATGAAACACAGAAATTGCATCCGAATTTAGTACAATAGGCACAATGCCGATTTAAGTACAAGAGGACTGACACTTTCACTTTCTACGATTTGAACCTCTCCTGTGAGTCCAGTTTTAGATTCCGATGGCTCACTTCAGGTTTACTGTATACCTTGCACCTTCTTATTGAAGATGAAACACAGAAATTGCATCCGAATTTAATACAAAAGGCACAATGCCGACTTAAGTAAAAGAGGACTGACACTCTCACTTTCTGTGATTTGAACCACTCCTGTGAGTCCAGTTTTGGATTCCGATGCTACACTTCAGGTTTACTGTATACCTTTGACCTTCCTATTAACGATGAGACACAGTAATTGCATCCGAATTTAATACAAAAGGCACAATGCCGACTTAAGTACAAGAGGACCGACACTCTAACTGTATATGTTTTGAACTTCTCCTGTGAGTCCAGTTTTAGATTCCGATGCTTCACTTCAGGTTTAATGTATCCCTTGGACCTTCTTATTTACGATGAAACACTGAGTTTGCATCGGATTAAATTCAAAAAGCACAATGCCGACTTAAGTACAAGAGCACTGACACTCTCACTTTCTTTGATTTGAACCTCTCCTGTGAGTCCAGTTTTAGATTCCGTAGCTTCACTTCAGGTTTACTTTATACCTAGGACCTTCTTAATGACGATGAAACACAGAAATTGCATCCAAATTTAATACAAAAGGCACAATGCCGACTTAAGTAAAAGAGGACTGACACTCTCACTTTCTGTGATTTGAACCTCTCCTCTGAGTCCAGTTTTAGATTCCGATGCTACACTTCAGGTTTACTGTATACCTTTAACCTTCTTATTGACGATGAGACACAGTAATTGCATCCGAATTTAATACAAAATGCACAATGCCGACTTAAGTACAAGAGGACCGACACTCTAACTGCTTATGTTTTTGAACCACTCCTGAGAGTCCAGTTTTAGATTCCGATGCTTCACTTCAGGTTTACTGTATACCTAGGACCTTCTTATTGACGATGAAACACAGAAATTGCATCCGAATATAATACAAAAGGCACAATGCCGACTTAAGTAAAAGAGGACTGACACTCTTCCTTTCTACGATTTTAACCTCTCCTGTGAGCCCAGTTTTAGATTCTAATGCTTCATTTCAGGTTTACTGTATATCTTGCACATTCTTATTGACGATGAAACACAGAAATTGCATCCGAATTTAATACTAAAGGC
This sequence comes from Schistocerca americana, assembly GCF_021461395.2. Lineage (NCBI taxonomy): Eukaryota > Metazoa > Arthropoda > Insecta > Orthoptera > Acrididae > Schistocerca > Schistocerca americana. The sequence goes on from NW_025725922.1 coordinate 45,472, forward strand.
TCAATGCCGACTTAAGTACAGGAGGACTGACACTCTCACGTTCTACGATTTGAACCTGTCCTGTGAGTCCAGTTTTCGATTCCGATGCTTCACTTCAGGTTTACTGTATAGCTTGGACCTTCTTATTGCCGACGAAACACAGAAATGGCATCCGAATTTAATACAAAAGGCTTAGTGCCAACTTAAGTAAAAGAGGACTGACACTCTCACTTTCTATGATTTGAACCTCTCCTGTGAGTCTAGTTTTAGATTCCGATGCTTCACTTCAGGTTTACTGTATCCCTTGGACCTTCCTATTGACGATGATACAAGGAGTTTGCATCCGAATTTAATACAAAAGGCCCAATGCCGAGTTAAGTACAAGAGCACTGACACTCTAACTTTGTATGATTTGAACCTCTCCTGTGAGTCCAGTTTTAGATTCCGATGCTTCACTTCAGGTTTACTGTATCCCTTGGACCTTCCTATTTACGATGAAACACTGAGTTTGCATCGGATTAAATTCAAAAAGCACAATGCCGACTTAAGTACAAGAGCACTGACACTCTCACTTTCTTTGATTTGAACCTCTCCTGTGAGTCCAGTTTTAGATTCCGATGCTTCACTTCAGGTTTACTGTTTAAGTAGGACCTTCTTATTGACGATGAAACACAGAAATTGCATCCGAATTTAATACAAAAGGCACAATGCCGACTTAAGTAAAAAAGGACTGACACTCTCACTTTCTGTGATTTGAACCTCTCCTCTGAGTCCAGTTTTAGATTCCGATGCTACACTTCAGGTTTACTGTATACCTTTGACCTTCTTATTGACGATGAGACACAGTAATTGCATCCGAATTTAATACAAAATGCACAATGCCGACCTAAGTACAAGAGGATCGACACTCTAACTGCTTATGTTTTTGAACAACTGCTGTGAGTCCAGTTTTAGATTCCGATGCTTCACTTCAGGTTTACTGTATACCTAGTACCTTCTTATTGACGATGAAACACAGAAATTGCATCCGAATATAATACAAAAGGCACAATGCCGTCTTAAGTAAAAGAGGACTGACACTCTCACTTTCTGTGATTTGAACCTCTCCTCTGAGTCCAGTTTTAGATTCCGATGCTACACTTCAGGTTTACTGTATACCTTTGACCTTCTTATTGACGATGAAACACAGAAATTGCATCCGAATTTAATACAAAAGGCACAATGCCGATTTAAGTACAAGAGGACGGACACTTTCACTTTCTACGATTTGAACCTCTCCTGTGATTCCAGTTTTAGATTCCGATGCTTCACTTCAGGTTTACTGTATGCCTTGCACCTTCTTATTGAAGATGAAACACAGAAATTGCATCCGAGTTTAATACAAAATGCACAATGCCGACTTAAGTACAAGAGGACCGACACTCTAACTGTCTATGTTTTGAACCTCTCCTGTGAGTCCAGTTTTAGATTCCGATGCTTCACTTCAGGTTTACTGTATCCCTTGGACCTTCCTATTTACGATGAAACACTGAGTTTGCATCGGATTAAATTCAAAAAGCACAATGCCGACTTAAGTACAAGAGCACTGACACTCTCACTTTCTTTGATTTGAACCTCTCCTGTGAGTCCAGTTTTAGATTCCGATGCTTCACTTCAGGTTTACTGTTTAAGTAGGACCTTCTTATTGACGATGAAACACAGAAATTGCATCCGAATTTAATACAAAAGGCACAATGCCGACTTAAGTAAAAAAGGACTGACACTCTCACTTTCTGTGATTTGAACCTCTCCTCTGAGTCCAGTTTTAGATTCCGATGCTACACTTCAGGTTTACTGTATACCTTTGACCTTCTTATTGACGATGAGACACAGTAATTGCATCCGAATTTAATACAAAATGCACAATGCCGACCTAAGTACAAGAGGATCGACACTCTAACTGCTTATGTTTTTGAACAACTGCTGTGAGTCCAGTTTTAGATTCCGATGCTTCACTTCAGGTTTACTGTATACCTAGTACCTTCTTATTGACGATGAAACACAGAAATTGCATCCGAATATAATACTAAAGGCACAATGCCGTCTTAAGTAAAAGAGGACTGACACTCTCACTTTCTGTGATTTGAACCTCTCCTCTGAGTCCAGTTTTAGATTCCGATGCTTCACTTCAGGTTTACTGTATACCTTGCACCTTCTTATTGACGATGAAACACAGAAATTGCATCCGAATTTAGCACAATAGGCACAATGCCGATTTAAGTACAAGAGGACGGACACTTTCACTTTCTACGATTTGAACCTCTCCTGTGAGTCCAGTTTTAGATTCCGATGCTTCACTTCAGGTTTACTGTATGCCTTGCACCTTCTTACTGAAGATGAAACACAGAAATTGCATCCGAGTTTAATACAAAATGCACAATGCCGACTTAAGTACAAGAGGACTGACACTCTCACTTTCTACGATTTGAACCTGTCCTGTGAGTCCAGTTTTCGATTCCGATGCTTCACTTCAGGTTTACTGTATCCCTTGGACCTTCTTATTGACGACGAAACACAGAAATGGCATCCGAATTTAATACAAAAGGCTTAATGCCGACTTAAGTAAAAGAGGACTGACACTCTCACTTTCTATGATTTGAACCTCTCCTGTGAGTCTAGCTTAAGATTCCGACGCTTCACTTCAGGTTTAATGTATCCCTATGACCTTCTTATTGACGATAAAACACAGAGTTTGCATCCGAATTTAATACAAAAGGCACAATGCCGACTTAAGTACAAGAGCACTGACACTCTTACCTTGTATGATTTGAACCCCTCCCGTCAGTCCAGTTTTAGATTCCGATGCTTCACTTCAGGTTTAGTGTATCCCTTGGACCTTCTTATAGACGATGAAACACAGAAATGGCATCCGAATTTAGTACAAAAGGCACAATGCCGACTTATGTAAAAGAGGACTGACACTATCACTTTCTGTGATTTGAACCTCTCCTGTGAGTCCGGTTTTGGATTCCGATGCTACACTTCAGGTTTACTGTATACCTTTGACCTTCTTATTGACGATGAAACACATAAATTGCATCCGAATTTAATACCAAAGGCACAATGCCGACTTATGTACAAGAGTACTGACACTCTCACTCTCTACGATTTGAACCTCTCCTGTGAGTCCAGTTTTAGATTCAGATGCTTCACTTCAGGTTTACTGTATACCTTGCACCTTCTTATTGACGATGAAACACAGAAATTGCATTCGAATTTAATACAAAATTCACAATGCCGACTTAAGTACAAGAGGACTAACGCTGTCACTATCTATGATTTGAACCTCTCCTGTGAGTCCAGTTTCAGATTCCGATGCTTCATTTCAGGTTTACTGTATCCCTTGGACATCTTATTGACGATGAAACACAGAAATTGCATCCGAATTCAATACAAAAAGCACAATGCCGACTTAAGTGTAAGAGGACTGACACTCTTACTTTCTATGATTTGAACCTATCCTGTGAGTCCACTTTTAGATTCCGATGCTTTACTTCAGGTTCACTGTATCCCTTGGACCTTCTTATTGACGATGAAACACAGAGTTTGCATTCGAATTTAATACAAAAGGCACAATGCCGACTTAAGTACAAGAGGACCGACACACTAACTTTCTATGATTTGATCCTCTCCTGTGAGTCCAGTTTTAGATTCCGATGCTTCACTTCAGGTTTACTGTATCCCTTGGACCTTCTTATTGACGATGAAACACAGAAATTGCATCCGAATTTAAAACAAAATACACAATGCCGACTTAATTAAAAGAGGACTGACACTCTCGCTTTCTATGATTTTAACCACTCCTGTGAGCCCAGTTTTAGATTCTGATGCTTCACCTCAGGTTTACTGTATATTTTGCACATTCGTATTGACGATGAAACACAGAAATTGCATCCGAATTTAATACAAAAGGCTCAATGCCGACTTAAGTACAGGAGGACTGACACTCTCACGTTCTACGATTTGAACCTGTCCTGTGAGTCCAGTTTTCGATTCCGATGCTTCACTTCAGGTTTACTGTATCGCTTGGACCTTCTTATTGACGACGAAACACATAAATTGCATCCGAATTTAATACAAAAGGCACAATGCCGACTTAAGTAAAAGAGGACTGCCACTCTCACTTTCTATGATTTGAACCTCTCCTGTGAGTCTAGTTTTAGATTCCGGTGCTGCACTTCAGGTTTACTGTATCCCTTGGACCTTCTTATTGACGATGATACAAGGAGTTTGCATCCGAATTTAATACAAAAGGCACAATGCCGAGTTAAGTACAAGAGCACTGACACTCTAACTTTGTATGATTTGAACCTCTCCTGTGAGTCCAGTTTTAGATTCCGATGCTTCACTTCAGGTTTACTGTATCCCTTTGACCTTCTTATTGACGATGAAACACAGAAATTGCACCCGAATTTAATACAAAAGGCACAATGCCGACTTAAGTAAAAGAGGACTGACACTCTCACTTTCTGTGATTTGAACCACTCCTGTGAGTCCAGTTTTGGATTCCAATGCTACACTTCAGGTTTACTGTATACCTTTGACCTTCCTATTAACGATGAGGCACAGTAATTGCATTCGAATTTAATACAAAAGGCACAATGCCGACATAAGTACAAGGGGGCCGACACTCTAACTGTCTATGTTTTGGACCTCTCCTGTGAGTCCAGTTTTAGATTCCGATGCTTCACTTCAGGTTTACTGTATCCCTTGGACCTTCTTCTTTACGATGAAACACTGAGTTTGCATCGGAATTAAATTCAAAAAGCACAATGCCGACTTAGGTACAATAGGACTGACACTCTCACTTTCTGTGATTTGAACCTCTCCTGTGAGTCCAGTTTTAGATTCCGATGCTCCTTTTCAGGTTTACTGTATACCTTGCACCTTCTTTTTGACGATGAAACACAGAAATTGCATCCGAATTTAATACAAAAGGCACAATGCCGAATTAAGTACAAGAGGATTGACACTCTCACTTTCCATGATTTTAACCTCACCTGTGAGTCCGGTGTTAGATTCCGATGCTTCACTTCAGGTTTACTGTATACCTTGCACCTTCTTATTGTCGATGAAACACAGAAATTGCATCTGAATTTAGTACAATTGGCACAATGCCGATTTAAGTACAAGAGGTCTGACACTTTCACTTTCTACGATTTGAACCTCTCCTGTGAGCCCAGTTTTAGATTCCGATGCTTCACTTCAGGTTTAATGTATATCTTGTACAATCTTATTGACGATGAAACACAGAAATTGCATCCGAATTTAATACAAAGGCACAATGCCGACTTAAGTACAGGAGGACTGACACTCTCACGTTCTACGATTTGAACCTGCCCTGTGAGTCCAGTTTTCGATTCCGATGCTTCACTTCAGGTTTACTGTATCCCTTGGACCTTCTTATTGACGACGAAACACAGAAATTGCATCCGAATATAATACAAAAGGCTTAATGCCGACTTAAGTAAAAGAGGACTGACACTCTCACTTTCTATGATTAGAACCTCTCCTGTGAGTCTAGTTTAAGATTCCGATGCTTCACTTCAGGTTTACTGTATACCTTGCACCTTCTTATTGAAGATGAAACACAAAAATTGCATCCGAGTTTAATACAAAATGCACAATGCCGACTTAAGTACAAGAGGACTGACACTCTTACTTTCTGTGATTTGAACCTCTCCTGTGAGTCCAGTTTCGGATTTCGATGCTACACTTCAGGTTTACTGTATACCTTTGACCTTCTTATTGACGATGAAACACATAAATTGCATCCGAATTTAATACCAAAGGCACCATGCCGACTTATGTACAAGAATACTGACACTCTCACTTTCTATGATTTGAACCTCTCCTGTGAGACCAGTTTTAGATTCAGATGCTTCACTTCAGGTTTACTGTATCCCTTGGACCTTCTTATTGACGATGAAACACAGAAATTGCATTCGAATTTAATACAAAATTCACAATGAAGACTTTAGTACAAGAGGACTAACGCTGTCACTATCTATGATTTGAACCTCTACTGTGAGTCCCGTTTCAGATTCCGATGTTTCACTTCAGGCTTACTGTATCCCTTGGACATCATATTGACGATGAAACACAGAAATTGCATCCGAATTCAATACAAAAAGCACAATGCCGACTTAAGTGTTAGCGGACTGACACTCTTACTTTCTATGATTTGAATCTATCCTGTGAGTCCATTTTTAGATTCCGATGCTTCACTTCAGGTTTACTATATGCCTTGCACCTTCTTTTTGACGACGGAACACAGAAATTGCATCCGAATTTAATACAAAAGGCACAATGCCGACTTAAGTACAAGAGGACTGACACTCTCACTTTCCATGATTTGAACCATTCCTGTGAGTCCGGTGTTAGATTCCGATGCTTCACTTCAGGTTTACTGTATACCTTGCACCTTCTTATTGACGATGAAATACAGAAATAGCATCCGAATTTAGCACAATAGGCACAATGCCGATTTAAGTACAAGAGGACTGACACTTTCACTTTCTACAATATGAACCTCTCCTGTGAGCCGAGTTTTAGATTCTGATGCTTCACTTCAGGTTTACTGTATATCTTGCACATTCTTATTGACGATGAAACACAGAAATTGCATCCGAATTTAATACAAAAGGCTCAATGCGGACTTAAGTACAGGAGGACAGACACTCTCACGTTCAACGATTTGATACTGTCCTGCGAGTCCAGTTTTCGATTCCGATGCTTCACTTCAGGTTTACTGTATCCCTTGGACCTTCTTATTGACGACGAAACACAGAAATTGCATCCGAATTTAATACAAAAGGCACAATGCCGACTTAAGTAAAAGAGGACTGACACTCTCACTTTCTATGATTGGAACCGCTCCTGTGAGTCTAGTTTTAGATTCCGATGCTTCACTTCAGGTTTACTGTATCCCTTGGACCTTCTTATTGACGATGATACAAGGAGTTTGCATCCGAATTTAAAACAAAAAGCACAATGCCGAGTTAAGTACAAGAGCACTGACACTCTAACTTTCTAAGATTTGAACCTCTCCTGTGAGTCCAGTTCTAGATTCCGATGCTTCACTTCAGGTTTACTGTATACCTTGCACCTTCTTATTGACGATGAAACACAGAAATTGCATCCGAATTTAGTACAATAGGCACAATGCCGATTTAAGTACAAGAGGACTGACACTTTCACTTTCTACGATTTGAACCTCTCCTTTGAGTCCAATTTTAGATTCCGATGCTTCACTCCAGGTTTACTGTATACCTTGCACCTTCTTATTGAAGATAAAACACAGAAATTGCATCCGAGTTTAATACGAAATGCACAATGCCGACTTAAGTACAAGAGGACTGACTCTCTCACTTTCTACGATTTGAACCTCTCCTGTGAGTCCAGATTTAGATTCCGATGCTTCACTTCAGGTTACACGTATCCCTTGGACCTTCTTATTGACGATGAAACACAGAAATGGCATCCGAATTTAATACAAAAGGCACAATGCCGACTTAAGTAAAAAAGGACTGACACTCTCACTTTCTGTGATTTGAACCTCTCCTCTGAGTCCAGTTTTAGATTCCGATGCTACACTTCAGGTTTACTGTATACCTTTGACCTTCTTATTGACGATGAGACACAGTAATTGCATCCGAATTTAATACAAAATGCACAATGCCGACCTAAGTACAAGAGGATCGACACTCTAACTGCTTATGTTTTTGAACAACTGCTGTGAGTCCAGTTTTAGATTCCGATGCTTCACTTCAGGTTTACTGTATACCTAGTACCTTCTTATTGACGATGAAACACAGAAATTGCATCCGAATATAATACTAAAGGCACAATGCCGTCTTAAGTAAAAGAGGACTGACACTCTCACTTTCTGTGATTTGAACCTCTCCTCTGAGTCCAGTTTTAGATTCCGATGCTTCACTTCAGGTTTACTGTATACCTTGCACCTTCTTATTGACGATGAAACACAGAAATTGCATCCGAATTTAGCACAATAGGCACAATGCCGATTTAAGTACAAGAGGACGGACACTTTCACTTTCTACGATTTGAACCTCTCCTGTGAGTCCAGTTTTAGATTCCGATGCTTCACTTCAGGTTTACTGTATGCCTTGCACCTTCTTACTGAAGATGAAACACAGAAATTGCATCCGAGTTTAATACAAAATGCACAATGCCGACTTAAGTACAAGAGGACTGACACTCTCACTTTCTACGATTTGAACCTGTCCTGTGAGTCCAGTTTTCGATTCCGATGCTTCACTTCAGGTTTACTGTATCCCTTGGACCTTCTTATTGACGACGAAACACAGAAATTGCATCCGAATTTAATACAAAAGGCTTAATGCCGACTTAAGTAAAAGAGGACTGACACTCTCACTTTCTATGATTTGAACCTCTCCTGTGAGTCTAGCTTAAGATTCCGACGCTTCACTTCAGGTTTAATGTATCCCTATGACCTTCTTATTGACGATAAAACACAGAGTTTGCATCCGAATTTAATACAAAAGTCACAATGCCGACTTAAGTACAAGAGCACTGACACTCTTACCTTGTATGATTTGAACCCCTCCCGTCAGTCCAGTTTTAGATTCCGATGCTTCACTTCAGGTTTAGTGTATCCCTTGGACCTTCTTATAGACGATGAAACACAGAAATGGCATCCGATTTTAGTACAAAAGGCACAATGCCGACTTATGTAAAAGAGGACTGACACTATCACTTTCTGTGATTTGAACCTCTCCTGTGAGTCCGGTTTTGGATTCCGATGCTACACTTCAGGTTTACTGTATACCTTTGACCTTCTTATTGACGATGAAACACATAAATTGCATCCGAATTTAATACCAAAGGCACAATGCCGACTTATGTACAAGAGTACTGACACTCTCACTCTCTATGATTTGAACCTCTCCTGTGAGACCAGTTTTAGATTCAGATGCTTCACTTCAGGTTTACTGTATACCTTGCACCTTCTTATTGACGATGAAACACAGAAATTGCATTCGAATTTAATACAAAATTCACAATGCCGACTTAAGTACAAGAGGACTAACGCTGTCACTATCTATGATTTGAACCTCTCCTGTGAGTCCAGTTTCAGATTCCGATGCTTCACTTCAGGTTTACTGTATCCCTTGGACATCTTATTGACGATGAAACACAGAAATTGCATCCGAATTCAATACAAAAAGCACAATGCCGACTTAAGTGTAAGAGGACTGACACTCTTACTTTCTATGATTTGAACCTATCCTGTGAGTCCACTTTTAGATTCCGATGCTTTACTTCAGGTTCACTGTATCCCTTGGACCTTCTTATTGACGATGAAACACAGAGTTTGCATTCGAATTTAATCCAAAAGGCACAATGCCGACTTAAGTACAAGAGGACCGACACACTAACTTTCTATGATTTGATCCTCTCCTGTGAGTCCAGTTTTAGATTCCGATGCTTCACTTCAGGTTTACTGTATCCCTTGGACCTTCTTATTGACGATGAAACACAGAAATTGCATCCGAATTTAAAACAAAATACACAATGCCGACTTAATTAAAAGAGGACTGACACTCTTGCTTTCTATGATTTTAACCACTCCTGTGAGCCCAGTTTTAGATTCTGATGCTTCACCTCAGGTTTACTGTATATTTTGCACATTCGTATTGACGATGAAACACAGAAATTGCATCCGAATTTAATACAAAAGGCTCAATGCCGACTTAAGTACAGGAGGACTGACACTCTCACGTTCTACGATTTGAACCTGTCCTGTGAGTCCAGTTTTCGATTCCGATGCTTCACTTCAGGTTTACTGTATCGCTTGGACCTTCTTATTGACGACGAAACACATAAATTGCATCCGAATTTAATACAAAAGGCACAATGCCGACTTAAGTAAAAGAGGACTGCCACTCTCACTTTCTATGATTTGAACCTCTCCTGTGAGTCTAGTTTTAGATTCCGGTGCTGCACTTCAGGTTTACTGTATCCCTTGGACCTTCTTATTGACGATGATACAAGGAGTTTGCATCCGAATTTAATACAAAAGGCACAATGCCGAGTTAAGTACAAGAGCACTGACACTCTAACTTTGTATGATTTGAACCTCTCCTGTGAGTCCAGTTTTAGATTCCGATGCTTCACTTCAGGTTTACTGTATCCCTTTGACCTTCTTATTGACGATGAAACACAGAAATTGCATCCGAATTTAATACAAAAGGCACAATGCCGACTTAAGTAAAAGAGGACTGACACTCTCACTTTCTGTGATTTGAACCACTCCTGTGAGTCCAGTTTTGGATTCCAATGCTACACTTCAGGTTTACTGTATACCTTTGACCTTCCTATTAACGATGAGACACAGTAATTGCATTCGAATTTAATACAAAAGGCACAATGCCGACATAAGTACAAGGGGACCGACACTCTAACTGTCTATGTTTTGGACCTCTCCTGTGAGTCCAGTTTTAGATTCCGATGCTTCACTTCAGGTTTACTGTATCCCTTGGACCTTCTTCTTTACGATGAAACACTGAGTTTGCATCGGAATTAAATTCAAAAAGCACAATGCCGACTTAGGTACAATTGGACTGACACTCTCACTTTCTGTGATTTGAACCTCTCCTGTGAGTCCAGTTTTAGATTCCGATGCTCCTTTTCAGGTTTACTGTATACCTTGCACCTTCTTTTTGACGATGAAACACAGAAATTGCATCCGAATTTAATACAAAAGGCACAATGCCGACTTAAGTACAAGAGGATTGACACTCTCACTTTCCATGATTTTAACCTCACCTGTGAGTCCGGTGTTAGATTCCGATGCTTCACTTCAGGTTTACTGTATACCTTGCACCTTCTTATTGTCGATGAAACACAGAAATTGCATCTGAATTTAGTACAATTGGCACAATGCCGATTTAAGTACAAGAGGTCTGACACTTTCACTTTCTACGATTTGAACCTCTCCTGTGAGCCCAGTTTTAGATTCCGATGCTTCACTTCAGGTTTAATGTATATCTTGTACAATCTTATTGACGATGAAACACAGAAATTGCATCCGAATTTAATACAAAGGCACAATGCCGACTTAAGTACAGGAGGACTGACACTCTCACGTTCTACGATTTGAACCTGCCCTGTGAGTCCAGTTTTCGATTCCGATGCTTCACTTCAGGTTTACTGTATCCCTTGGACCTTCTTATTGACGACGAAACACAGAAATTGCATCCGAATATAATACAAAAGGCTTAATGCCGACTTAAGTAAAAGAGGACTGACACTCTCACTTTCTATGATTAGAACCTCTCCTGTGAGTCTAGTTTAAGATTCCGATGCTTCACTTCAGGTTTACTGTATACCTTGCACCTTCTTATTGAAGATGAAACACAAAAATTGCATCCGAGTTTAATACAAAATGCACAATGCCGACTTAAGTACAAGAGGACTGACACTCTTACTTTCTGTGATTTGAACCTCTCCTGTGAGTCCAGTTTCGGATTTCGATGCTACACTTCAGGTTTACTGTATACCTTTGACCTTCTTATTGACGATGAAACACATAAATTGCATCCGAATTTAATACCAAAGGCACCATGCCGACTTATGTACAAGAATACTGACACTCTCACTTTCTATGATTTGAACCTCTCCTGTGAGACCAGTTTTAGATTCAGATGCTTCACTTCAGGTTTACTGTATCCCTTGGACCTTCTTATTGACGATGAAACACAGAAATTGCATTCGAATTTAATACAAAATTCACAATGAAGACTTTAGTACAAGAGGACTAACGCTGTCACTATCTATGATTTGAACCTCTACTGTGAGTCCCGTTTCAGATTCCGATGTTTCACTTCAGGCTTACTGTATCCCTTGGACATCATATTGACGATGAAACACAGAAATTGCATCCGAATTCAATACAAAAAGCGCAATGCCGACTTAAGTGTTAGCGGACTGACACTCTTACTTTCTATGATTTGAATCTATCCTGTGAGTCCATTTTTGATTCCGATGCTTTACTTCAGGTTTACTGTATCCCTTGGACCTTCGTATTGACGATGAAACACAGAGTTTGCATTCGTATTTAATACAAAATGCACAATGCCGACTTAGTACAAGAGGACTGACACTCTAACTTTCTATGATTTGATCCTCTCCTGTGAGTCCAGTTTTAGATTCCGATGCTTCACTTCAGGTTTACTGTATCCCTTGGACCTTCTTATTGACGATGAAACACAGAAATTGCATCCGAATTTAAAACAAAATACACAATGCCGACTTAATGAAAAGAGGACTGACACTCTCACTTTCTACGATTTGAACCTTTCCTGTGAGTCCAGTTATAGATTCCGATGCTTCACTTCAGGTTTACTATATGCCTTGCACCTTCTTTTTGACGATGGAACACAGAAATTGCATCCGAATTTAATACAAAAGGCACAATGCCGACTTAAGTACAAGAGGACTGACACTCTCACTTTCCATGATTTGAACCATTCCTGTGAGTCCGGTGTTAGATTCCGATGCTTCACTTCAGGTTTACTGTATACCTTGCACCTTCTTATTGACGATGAAATACAGAAATAGCATCCGAATTTAGCACAATAGGCACAATGCCGATTTAAGTACAAGAGGACTGACACTTTCACTTTCTACAATATGAACCTCTCCTGTGAGCCGAGTTTTAGATTCTGATGCTTCACTTCAGGTTTACTGTATATCTTGCACATTCTTATTGACGATGAAACACAGAAATTGCATCCGAATTTAATACAAAAGGCTCAATGCGGACTTAAGTACAGGAGGACAGACACTCTCACGTTCAACGATTTGATACTGTCCTGCGAGTCCAGTTTTCGATTCCGATGCTTCACTTCAGGTTTACTGTATCCCTTGGACCTTCTTATTGACGACGAAACACAGAAATTGCATCCGAATTTAATACAAAAGGCACAATGCCGACTTAAGTAAAAGAGGACTGACACTCTCACTTTCTATGATTGGAACCGCTCCTGTGAGTCTAGTTTTAGATTCCGATGCTTCACTTCAGGTTTACTGTATCCCTTGGACCTTCTTATTGACGATGATACAAGGAGTTTGCATCCGAATTTAAAACAAAAGGCACAATGCCGAGTTAAGTACAAGAGCACTGACACTCTAACTTTCTAAGATTTGAACCTCTCCTGTGAGTCCAGTTCTAGATTCCGATGCTTCACTTCAGGTTTACTGTATACCTTGCACCTTCTTATTGACGATGAAACACAGAAATTGCATCCGAATTTAGTACAATAGGCACAATGCCGATTTAAGTACAAGAGGACTGACACTTTCACTTTCTACGATTTGAACCTCTCCTTTGAGTCCAATTTTAGATTCCGATGCTTCACTCCAGGTTTACTGTATACCTTGCACCTTCTTATTGAAGATAAAACACAGAAATTGCATCCGAGTTTAATACGAAATGCACAATGCTGACTTAAGTACAAGAGGACTGACTCTCTCACTTTCTACGATTTGAACCTCTCCTGTGAGTCCAGATTTAGATTCCGATGCTTCACTTCAGGTTACACGTATCCCTTGGACCTTCTTATTGACGATAAAACACAGAAATGGCATCCGAATTTAATACAAAAGTCACAATGCCGACTTAAGTAAAAGAGGACTGACACTCTAACTTTCTGTGATTTGAACCTCTCCTGTGAGTCCACTTTTAGATTCCGATGCTTTACTTCAGGTTTACTGTATCCCTTGGACCTTCTTATTCACGATGAAACACAGAGTTTGCATTCGAATTTAATACAAAACGCACAATGCCGACATAAGTACAAGAGGACTGATACTCTAACTTTCTATGATTTGATCCTCACCTGTGGGTCCAGTTTTAGAATCCAATGCTTCACTTCAGGTTTACTGTATCCCTTGGACCTTCTTATTGACGATGAAACACAGAAATTGCATCCGATTTTAAAACAAAATACACAATGCCGACTTAATTAGAAGAGGACTGACACTCTCACTTTCTACGATTTGAACCTTTCCTGTGAGTCCAGTTTTAGATTCCGATGCTTCACTTCAGGTTTACTGTATGTCTTGCACCTTCTTTTTGACGATGAAACACAGAAATTGCATCCGAATTTAATACAAAAGGCACAATGCCGACTTAAGTACAAGACGACTGACACTCTCACTTTCCATGATTTGAACCTCTCCTGTGAGTCCGGTGTTAGATTCCGATGCTTCACTACAGGTTTACTGTATCCCTTGGACCTTCTTATTGACGACGAAACACAGAATTTGCATCCGAATTTAAAACAAAATACACAATGCCGACTTAATGAAAAGAGGACTGACACTCTCACTTTCTACGATTTGAACCTTTCCTGTGAGTCCAGTTTTAGATTCCGATGCTTCACTTCAGGTTTACTATATGCCTTGCACCTTCTTTTTGACGATGAAACACAGAAATTGCATCCGATTTAATACAAAAGGCACAATGCCGACTTAAGTACAAGACGACTGACACTCTCACTTTCCATGATTTGAACCTCTCCTGTGAGTCCGGTGTTAGATTCCGATGCTTCACTACAGGTTTACTGTATACCTTGCACCTTCTTATTGACGATGAAACACAGAAATTGCATCCGAATTTAATACAAAAGGCTCAATGCGGACTTAAGTACAGGAGGACAGACACTCTCACGTTCAACGATTTGATACTGTCCTGCGAGTCCAGTTTTCGATTCCGATGCTTCACTTCAGGTTTACTGTATCCCTTGGACCTTCTTATTGACGACGAAACACAGAAATTGCATCCGAATTTAATACAAAAGGCACAATGCCGACTTAAGTACAAGAGGACTGACACTCTAACTTTCTAAGATTTGAACCTCTCCTGTGAGTCCAGTTCTAGATTCCGATGCTTCACTTCAGGTTTACTGTATACCTTGCACCTTCTTATTGACGATGAAACACAGAAATTGCATCCGAATTTAGTACAATAGGCACAATGCCGATTTAAGTACAAGAGGACTGACACTTTCACTTTCTACGATTTGAACCTCTCCTTTGAGTCCAATTTTAGATTCCGATGCTTCACTCCAGGTTTACTGTATACCTTGCACCTTCTTATTGAAGATAAAACACAGAAATTGCATCCGAGTTTAATACGAAATGCACAATGCCGACTTAAGTACAAGAGGACTGACTCTCTCACTTTCTACGATTTGAACCTCTCCTGTGAGCCCAGTTTTAGATTCCGATGCTTCACTTCAGGTTTACTGTATATCTTGCACATTCTTATTGACGATGAGACACAGAAATGGCATCCGATTTTAAAACAAAATACACAATGCCGACTTAATTAGAAGAGGACTGACACTCTCACTTTCTACGATTTGAACCTTTCCTGTGAGTCCAGTTTTAGATTCCGATGCTTCACTTCAGGTTTACTGTATGTCTTGCACCTTCTTTTTGACGATGAAACACAGAAATTGCATCCGAATTTAATACAAAAGGCACAATGCCGACTTAAGTACAAGACGACTGACACTCTCACTTTCCATGATTTGAACCTCTCCTGTGAGTCCGGTGTTAGATTCCGATGCTTCACTACAGGTTTACTGTATACCTTGCACCTTCTTATTGACGATGAAACACAGAAATAGCATCCGAATTTAGTACAATAGGCACAATGCCGATTTAAGTACAAGAGGACTGACACTTTCACTTTCTACGATTTGAACCTCTCCTCTGAGTCCAGTTTTAGATTCTGATGCTTCACTTCAGGTTTACTGTATACCTTGCACCTTCTTATTGACGATGAAACACAGAAATTGCATCCGAATTTAGTACAATAGGCACAATGCCAATTTAAGTACAAGAGGACTGACACTTTCACTTTCTACGATTTGAACCTCTCCTGTGAGTCCAGTTATAGGTTCCGATGCCTCACTTCAGGTTTACTGTATACCTTGCACCTCCTTATTGAAGATGAAGCACAGAAATTGCATCGAATTTAATACAAAAGGCACAATGCCGACTTAAGTACAGGAGGACTCACACTCTCACGTTCTGCGATTTGAACCTGTCCTTTGAGTCCAGTTTTCGATTCCGATGCTTCACTTCAGGTTTACTGTATCCCTTGGACCTTCTTATTGACGACGAAACACAGAATTTGCTTCCGAATTTAATACAAAAGGCATAATGCCGACTTAAGTACAAGAGGACTGACACTCTCACTTTCTTTGATTTGAACCTCTCCTGTGAGTCTAGTTTTAGATTCCGATGCTTCAGTTCAGGTTTACTGTATACCTGGGAACCTCTTATTGACGATGAAACACAAAAATTGCATCCGAATTTAATACAAAAGGCACAATGCCGACTTAAGTAATAGAGGACTGAAACTCTCACTTTTTATGATGTGAACCTCTCCTGTGAGTCCAGTTTTGGATTCCGATGCTTCACTTTAGGTTTACTGTATCCCTTGGACCATCTTATTGACGATGAAACACAGAAATTGCATCCGAATTCAATACAAAAGGCACAATGCCGACTTAAGTACAGGAGGACTGACAGTCCCACTGTCTTTGATTTGAACCTCTCCTGTGAGTCCAGTTTTCGATTCCGATGCTTCACTTCAGGTTTACTGTATCCCTTGGACCTTCTTATTGACGACGAAACACAGAAATTGCATCCGAATTTATAACATAAGGCACAATGCCGACTTAAGTAAAGAGGACTGACACTCTCACTTTCTATGATATGAACCTCTCCTGTGGGTCTAGTTTTAGATTCCGATGCTTCACTTCAGGTTTACTGTATACCTGGGACCCTCTTATTAACGATGAAACACAGAAATTGCATCTAAATTTCATACAAAGGGCACAATGCCGACTTAAGTAAAAGAGGACTGACTTTCTCACTATCTGTGATTTGAACCTCTCCTGTGAGACCAGTTTTAGATTCCGATGCTTCACATCAGGTTTACTGTATACCTTGGACCTTCTTATAGACGATGAAACACAGAAATTGCATCCGAATTTAATAAAAAATGCAGAATGCCGACTTAAGTACATGAGGACTGACACTCTCACTTTCTATGATTTGAACCTCTCCTGTGAGTCCAGGTTTATATTCCCATGCTCCACTTCAGGTTTATTGTATCCCTTGGTCCTTCTTATTGACGATGAAACACAGAAATTGCATTCGAATTTAATACAAAAGGCACAATGCCGACTTAAGTACAAGAGGACCGACACTCTAACTGTCTATGTTTTGAACCTCTCCTGTGAGTCCAGCTTTAGATTCCGACGCTTCACTTCAGGTTTACTGTATCCCTTGGACCTTCTTCTTTACGATGAAACACTGAGTTTGCATCTGAATTAAATTCAAAAAGCACAATGCCGACTTAAGTACAAGAGGACTGACACTCTCACTTTCTATGATTTGAACCTCTCCTGTGAGTCCAGTTTTAGATTCCGATGCTTCTTTTCAGGTTTACTGTATACCTTGCACGTCCTTTTTGACGATGAAACACAGAAATAGCATCCGAATTTAATACAAAAGGCACAATGCCGACTTACGTTCAAGAGGATTGACACTCTTACTTTCCATGATTTTAACCTCTCCTGTGAGTCCGGTGTTAGATTCCGATGCTTCACTTCAGGTTTACTGTATACCTTGCACCTTCTTATTGACGATGAAACACAGAAATTGAATCCGAATTTAGTACAAAAGGCACAATGCCGATTTAAGTACAAGAGGACTGACACTTTCACTTTCTACGATTTGAACCTCTCCTGTGAGTCCCATTTTAGATTCCGATGCTTCACTTCAGGTTTACTGTATACCTTGCACCTTCTTATTGAAGATAAAACACAGAAATTGCATCCGAGTTTAATACAAAATGCACAATGCCGACTTAAGTACAAGAGGACTGACACTCTCACTTTCTACGATTTGAACCTCTCCCGTGAGCCCAGTTTTAGATTCCGATTCTTCTCTTCAGGTTTGCTGTATATCTTGCACATTCTTATTGACGATGAAACACAGAAATTGCATCCAAATGTAATACAAAAGGCACAATGCCGACTTAAGTACAGGAGGACTGACACTCTCACGTTCTACGATTTGAACCTGTCCTGTGAGTCCAGTTTTCGATTCCGATGCTTCACTTCAGGTTTACTGTATCCCTTGGTCCTTCTTATTGACGACGAAACACAGAAATTGCATCCGAATTTAATACAAAAGGCTTAATGCCGACTTAAGTAAAAGAGGACTGACACTCTCACTTTCTATGATTTGAACCTCTCCTGTGAGTCTAGTTTAAGATTCCGATGCTTCACTTCAGGTTTACTGTATCCCTCGGACCTTCTTATTGACGATGAAACACAGAGTTTGCATCCGAATGTATTACAAAAGGCACAATGCCGACTTAAGTACAAGAGCACTGACCCTCTAACCTTGTATGATTTGAACCTCTCCTGTGAGTCCAGTTTTAGATTCCGATGCTTCACTTCAGGTTTACTGTATACCTCTGACCTTCTTATTGACGATGAAACACATAAATTGCATCCGAATTTAATACCAAAGGCACAATGCCGACTTATGTACAAGGGTACTGACACTCTCACTTTCTATGATTTGAACCTTTCCTGTGAGACCAGTTTTAGGTTCAGATGCTTCACTTCAGTTTTACTGTATCCCTTGGACCTTCTTATTGACGATGAAACACAGAAACTGCATTCGAATTTAATACAAAATTCACAATGCCGAATTAAGTACAAGAGGACTAACGCTGTCACTATCTATGATTTGAACCTCTCCTGTGAGTCCAGTTTCAGATTCCGATGCTTCACTTCAGGTTTACTGTATCCCGTGGACATCTTATTGACGATGAAACACAGAAATAGCATCCGAATTCAATACAAAAAGCACAATGCCGACTTAAGTGTAAGAGGACTGACACTCTTACTTTCTATGATTTGAACCTCTCCTGTGAGTCCAGTTTTAGATTCCGATGCTTCACTTCAGGTTTACTGTATCCCTTGGACCTTCTTATTGACGATGAAACACAGAAATTGCATCCGAACTTAATACAAAAGGCACAATGCCGACTTGAGTAAAAGAGGACTGACACTCTCACATTCTATGATTTGAACCTCTCTGTGAGTCCAGTTTTAGATTCCGATTTTTCACTTCAGGTTTACTGGTTCCCTTGGACCTTCTTATTGACGATGCAACACAGAGTTGGCATCCGAATTTAATACAAAAGGCACAATGTCGACTTAAATACAAGAGGACTGACACTCTAACTTTCTAAGATTTGAACCTCTCCTGTGAGTCCAGTTTTAGATTCCGATGCATCACTTCAGGTTTACTGTATACCTTGGACCTTCTTATTGACGATGAAACACAGAAATTGCGTCCGAATTTTATACAAAGTGCAGAATGCCGACGTAAGTACAAGTGGACTGACACTCTAACTTTCTATGATTTGAACCTCTCCTGTGAGTCCAGTTTTAGATTCCGATGCTTCACTTCAGGTTTACTGTATACCTTACACTATCTTGTTGACGATGAAACACAGAAATTGCATCAGAATTTAATACAAAAGGCACAATGCCGACTTAAGTACAAGATGACAGAGACTCTCACTTTCTATGATTTGAACCTCTCCTGTGAGTCCAGTTATAGATTCCGATGCTTCACTTCAGGTTACTGTATCGCTTGGACTTTCTTATTTACGATGAAATACAGAAATTGCATTCGAATTTAATACAAAAGGCACAATGCCGACTTGAGTAAAAGAGGACTGACACTCTCACATTCTATGATTTGAACCTCTCTGTGAGTCCAGTTTTAGATTCCGATTTTTCACTTCAGGTTTACTGGTTCCCTTGGACCTTCTTATTGACGATGCAACACAGAGTTGGCATCCGAATTTAATACAAAAGGCACAATGTCGACTTACATACAAGAGGACTGACACTCTAACTTTCTAAGATTTGAACCTCTCCTGTGAGTCCAGTTTTAGATTCCGATGCATCACTTCAGGTTTACTGTATACCTTGGACCTTCTTATTGACGATGAAACACAGAAATTGCGTCCGAATTTAATACAAAGTGCAGAATGCCGACGTAAGTACAAGAGGACTGACACTCTCACTTTCTATGATTTGAACCTCTCCTGTGAGTCCAGTTTTATATTCCGATGCTCCACATCAGGTTTACTGTATCCCTTGGACCTTCTTATTGACGATGAAACACAGAAATTGCATCCGAATTTAATACAAAAGGCACCATGCCGCCTTAAGTAAAGGAGGACTGACACTCTCACTTTCTATGATTTGAACTTCTCCTGTGGGTCCTGTTTTAGATTTCGATGCTTCACTTCAGGTTTACTGTATAACTTGCACCTTCTTATTGACGATGAAACACCGAAATTGCATCGGAATTTAATGCAAAAGGCACAACGCCGACTTAAGTACAAGAGGACTAACGCTCTCTCTATCTATGATTTGAACCTCTCCTGTGAGTCCAGTTTTAGATTCCGATGCTTCACTTAAGGTTTACTGTATACCTTGCACCTTCTAATTGACGATGAAACACAGAAATTGCATCCGAATTTAATACAAAATGCACAATGACGACTTAAGTACAAGAGGACTGACACTCTAACTTTCTATGATTTGAACCTTCCTGTGAGTCCAGTTTAAGATTCCGATGCTTCACTTCAGGTTTACTGTATCCGTTGGACCGTCTTATTGACGATGAAACACAGAAATTGCATCCGAAGTTAATGCCAAAGGCACAATGCCGACTTAAGTACATGAGGACTGACACTCTCACATTCTATGCTTTGAACCTCTCCTGTAAGTACAGTTTTAAAATCCGATGCTTCACTTCAGGTTTGCTGTATCCCTTGGACCTTCTTATTAACGATGAAACACAGAAATTGCATTCGAATTTACTACAAAAGGCACCATGCCGACTTAAGTACAAGAGGACTGACACTTCAACTATCTATGATTTGAACCTCTCCTGTGAGCCCACATTTAGATTCCGATGCTTCACTTCAGGTTTACTGTATACCTTGCATCTTCTTATTGACGATGAGACACAGAAATTGCATCCGAATTTAATACAAAAGGCACAATGCCGACATAAGTACATGAGGACTGACACTCTCACTTGCTATGATTTGAACCTCAGCTGTGAGTCCAGTTTTAGATTCTGATGCTTCACTTCAGGTTTACTGTATACCTTGCACCCTCTTATTGACGATGAAAAACAGAAATTGCATCGAAATTTAATACAAAAGGCACAATGCCGACTTAAGTACATGAGGACTGACACTGTAACTGTCTATTATTTGAACCTCTCCGGTGAGTCCAGTTTTAGATTCAGATGCTTCACTTCAGGTTTACTGTATACCTTTCACCTTCTTATTGACGATGAAACACAGAAATTGCATCGGAATAAATTCAAAAGGCACAGATTCCCCTTAAGTACAAGAGGACTGACACCCTAAATCTCTATGATTTGAACCTCTCCTGTGAGTCCAGTTTTAGATTCCGATGCTTCACTTCAGGTTTACTGTATACCTTGCACTATCTTGTTGACGATGAAACACAGAATTTGCATCGGAACTTAATACAAAAGGCACAATGCCGACATAAGTACAAGATGACAGACACTCTCACTTTCTTTGATTTGAACCTCTCCTGTGAGTCCAGTTATAGAATCCGATGCTTCACTTCAGGTTACTGTATCGTTTGGACTATCATATTTACGATGAAATACAGAAATTGCATTCGAATTTAATACAAAAGGGACAATGACGACTTAAGTAAAAGAGGACTGACACTCTCACTTTCTATGATTTGAACTTCTCCTGTGAGTCCAGTTTTAGATTCCGATGCTTCACTTCAGGTTTACTGTATACCTTGCTGCTTCGTATTGACGATGAAACATAGAAATTGCATTGGAATTTAATATAAAATGCAGAATGCCGACATTAGTACAAGATGACTGACACTCTAACTTTCTATGATTTGAACCTCTCCTGTGAGTCCAGTTTTAGATTCCGATGCTCCACATCAGGTTTACTGTATCCCTTGGACCTTCTTATTGACGATGAAACACAGAAATTGCATCCGATTTTAATATAAAAGGCACCATGCCCCCTTAAGTAAAAGGGGACTGACACTCTCACTTTCTATGATTTGAACTTCTCCTGTGGGTCCTGTTTTATATTCCGATGCTTCACTTCAGGTTTACTGTATACCTTGCACCTTCTTATTGACGATGAAGAACAGAAATTGCATCTGAATTTAATACAAAATGCTCAATGACAATTTTAGCAAAAGCGGACTGACACTCTCTTTTTCTATGATTTGAACCTCTCCTGTGAGTCCAGTTTTAGATTCCGATGCTTCACTTAAGGTTTACTGTATACCTTGCACCTTCTTATTGACGATAAAACACAGAAATTGCATCGGAATTAAATTCAAAAGGCACAATGCCGACTTAAGTACAAGAGGACTGACACTCTAACTTTCTATGATTTGAACCTTCCTGTGAGTCCAGTTTAAGATTCAGATGCTTCACTTCAGGTTTACTGTATCCCCTGGACCGTCTTATTGACGATGAAACACAGAAATTGCATCCGAATTTAATACCAAAGGCACAATGCCGACTTAAGTACATGAGGACTGACACTCTCACATTCTATGTTTTGAACCTCTCCTGTGAGTACAGTTTTAGATTCCGATGCTTCTCTTCAGGTTTTCTGTATCCCTTGGACCTTCTTATTAACGATGAAACACAAAATTGCATCCGAATTTAATACAAAAGGCACCATGCCGACTTAAGTACAAGAGGACTGACACTTCAACTATCTATGATTTGAACATCTTCTGTGAGCCCACTTTTAGATTCCGATGCTTCACTTCAGGTTACTGTATCCCTTGGACCTTCTTATTGACGATGAAACACAGAAATTGCATCCGAATGTAATACAAAAGGCACAATGCAGACTTAAGTAAAAGCGGACTGACACTCTCTCTTACTATGATCTGTACCTTTCCTGTGAGTCCAGATTTAGATTCCGATGTTTCACTTCAGGTTAACTGTATACCTTGCACCTTCTTTTGACGATGAAACACAGAAATTGCATCGGAATTACATTGAAAAGGCATATTGCCGACTTAAGTACAAGAGGACTGACACTCTAACCCTCTATGATTTGAACCTCTCCTCTGAGTCCAGTTTTAGATTCCGATGCTTTACTTCAGGTTTACTGTATACCTTGCACCGTCTTATTGACGATGAAACACAAAAATTGAATCGGAATTCAACTAAAGAGGCGCAATGCCGACTTAAGTACAAGTGGACTGACACTCTAACTTTCTATGATTCTAACTTTTCCTGTGAGTCCAGTTTTAGATTCCGATGCTTCACTTCAGGTTTACTGTACACCTTGCACCACCTTATTGACGATGAGACACAGATATTGTATCGGAATTAAATTCAAAAGGCACAATGCCGACTTAAGTACAAGAGGACTGACACTCTAACTCTCTATGATTTGAACCTCTCCTGTGTGTTCAGTTTAGGATCCCGATGCTTCACTTCAGGTTTACCGTATACCTTGCACCTTCTTATTAACGATGAAACACAGAAATTGCATCGGAATTAAATTCAAAAGACACAATGCCGACTTAAGTATAAGACGACTGACACTCTAACTATCTATGATTTGAATCCCTCCTGTGAGTCCAGTTTTAGATTCCGATGCTTCACTTCAGGTTTACTGTATCCCTTGGACGTTCTTATTGACGATGAAACACAGATATTGCATCCGAATTTAATACAAAAGGCACAATGCCGACTTAAGTACAAGAGGACTGACTCTCCCCCTTTCTATGATTTGAACCTCTCCTATGCGTCCAGTTTTAGATTCCGATGCTTCACTTCAGGTTTACTGTATACCTTGCACCTTCTTATTGACGATGAAACACAGAAATTGCATCCGAATTTAATACAAAAGGGACAATGCCGACTTAAGTACAAGAGGACTGACACTCCCCCATTCTATGATTTGAACCTCTCCTGTGAGTCCAGTTTTAGATTCCGATGCTTCACTTCAGGTTTACTGTATCCCTTGGACCTTCTTATTGACGATGAAACACAGAAATTGCATCCGAATTTAATACAAAAGGCACAATGCCGACTTAACTAAAAGAGGACTGTCACTCTCTCTTTCTGTGATTTGAATCTCTCCTGTGAGTCGAGTTTTAGATTCCGATGCTTCACTTCAGGTTTACTGCATACCTTGCACTTTCTTATTGACGATGAAACACAGAAATTGCATCGGAATTAAATTGATAAGGCACAATGCCAACTTATTACAAGAGGACTGACACTCTAACTTTTTTAGATTTTAACCTCTCCTGTGATTCCAGTTTTACATTCCGATGCTTCACCTCAGATTGACTGTATACCTTGGACCTTCTTAATGACGATGAAACACAGAAATTGCATCCGAATCTAGTACAAAAGGCACAATGCCGACTTAAGTACAAGAGGACTGACACTCTCACTTTCTATGATTTGAACCTCTCCTGTGAGCCCAGTTTTAGATTCCGATGCTTCACTTCGGGTTTACTGTATTCCTTGCACCTTCTTATTGACGAAGAAACACAGAAATTGCATCCGAATTTAATACAAAAGGCACAATGCCGACTTAAGTAAAAGAGGACTGACACTCTGACTTTGTATGATTTGAACCTCTCCTGTGAGTCCAGTTTTAGATTCCGATGCTTCTATTCAGGTTTATGGATCCCTTGGACCTCCTCATTGACGATGAAATACAGAAATTGCATCCGAATTTAATACTAAAGGCACAATGCCGACTTAAGTTAAAGAGGACTGTCACTCTCTCTTTCTATGATTTGAACCTCTCCAGTGAGTCCAGTTTTAGACTCCAATGCTTCACTTCAGGTTTACTGTATACCTTGCTCCTTCTTATTGACGATGAAACACAGAAATTGCATCGGAATTTAATACAAAAGGCACAATGCCGACTTAAGTAGAAGAATACTGGCACTCTAACTTTCTATGATTTGAACCTCTCCTGTGAGTCCAGTTTTAGATTCCGATGCTTCACTTAAGGTTTACTGTATACCTTGCACCGTCTTATTGACGATGAAACACAAAAATTGAATCGGAATTCAACTAAAGAGGCGCAATGCCGTCTTAAGTACAAGTGGACTGACACTCTAACTTTCTATGATTCTAACTTCTCCTGTGAGTCCAGTTGTAGATTCCGATGCTTCACTTCAGGTTTACTGTATACCTTGCACCATCTTATTGACGATGAAGCACAGATATTGTATCGGAATTAAATTCAAAAGGCACAATGCCGACTTAAGTACAAGAGGACTGACACTCTAACTCTCTATGATTTGAACCTCTCCTGTGTGTTCAGTTTAGGATCCCGATGCTTCACTTCAGGTTTACCGTATACCTTGCACCTTCTTATTGACGATGAAACACAGAAATTGCATCGGAATTAAATTCAAAAGACACAAAGCCGACTTAAGTATAAGACGACTGACACTCTAACTATCTATGATTTGAATCCCTCCTGTGAGTCCAGTTTTAGATTCCGATGCTTCACTTCAGGTTTACTGTATCCCTTGGACCTTCTTATTGACGATGAAACACAGATATTGCATCCGAATTTAGTACAAAAGGCACAATGCCGACTTAAGTACAAGAGGACTGACTCTCTCCCTTTCTATGATTTGAACCTCTCCTATGCGTTCAGTTTTAGATTCCGATGCTTCACTTCAGGTTTACTGTATAACTTGCACCTTCTTATTGACGATGAAACACAGAAATTGCAAACGAATTTAATACAAAAGGCACAATGCCGACTTAACTAAAAGAGGACTGTCACTCTCACTTTCTGTGATTTGAATCTCTCCTGTGAGTCGAGTTTTAGATTCCGATGCTTCACTTCAGGTTTACTGCATACCTTGCACTTTCTTATTGACGATGAAACACAGAAATTGCATCGGAATTAAATTGATAAGGCACAATGCCAACTTAAGTACAAGAGGACTGACACTCTAACTTTCTTAGATTTGAACCTCTCCTGTGATTCCAGTTTTACATTCCGATGCTACACCACAGATTGACTGTATACCATGGACCTTCTTAATGACGATGAAACACAGAAATTGCATCCGAATTTAGTACAAAAGGCACAATGCCGACTTAAGTACAAGTGGACTAACACTCTCACTTTCTATGATTTGAACCTCTCCTGTGAGTCCAGTTTTAGATTCCGATGCTTCCCTTCAGGTTTACTGTATCCCTTGGACCTTCGTATTGACGATGAAACACAAAAACGGCATGGAATTTAATACAAAAGGCACAATGCCGACTCAAGAAAAAGAGGACTGACACTCTCAGTTTCTATGATTTGAACTTCTCCTGTGAGTCCAGTTTTAGATTCCGATGCGTCACTTCAGGTTTACCGTATTCCTTGCACCTCCTCATTGACGATGAAACACAGAAAATGCATCGGAATTTAATACAATGGCACAATTCCGCTTTACGTACAAGAGGACTGACTCTCTAACTATCTATGATTTGAACCTCCCTGTGAGTCCAGTTTTAGATTCCGATGCTTCACTTCAAGTTTACTGTATCCCTTGGACCTTCTTATTGACGACGAAACACAGAAATTGCATCCCAATTTAATACAAAATGCTCAATAGCGACTTAACTAAAAGAGGACTGACACTCTAACATTCTATGATTTGAACCTCTCCGGTGAGTCCAGTTTTGGATTCAGATGCTTCACTTCAGGTTTACTGTATACCTTGCACCATCTTATTGACGATGAAACACAGATATTGCATCGGAATTAAATTCAAAAGGCACAAATTCCACGTAAGTACAAGAGAACTGACACCCTAAATATATATGATTTGAACCTCTCCTGTGAGTCCAGTTTTAGATTCCGATGCTTCACTTCAGGATTACTGTATCCCTTGGACCTTCTTATTGACGATGAAACACCGAAATTGCATCGGAATTTAATACAAAAGGCATAATGCCGACTTAAGTACAAGAGGACTTACGCTTTCACTATCTATGATTTGAACCTCTCCTGTAAGTCCAGTTTTAGATTCCGATGCTTCACTTCAGGTTTACTGTATCCCTTGGACCTTCTTATTCCCGATGAAATACCGACAATGATCCGAATTTAATACAAAAGGCACAATGCAGACTTAAGTAAAAGCGGACTGACACTCCCCCTTTCTATGATTTGAACCTCTCCTGTGAGTCCAGTTTTAGATTCCGATGCTTCACTTCAGGTTTACTGTACCCCTTGGACCTTCTTATTGACGATGAAACACAGAAATTGCATCCGAATGTAATACAAAATCCACAATGGCGACTTAACTAAAAGAGGACCGACACTCTAACTTTCTATGATTTGAACCTCTCCAGTGAGTCCAGTTTTTGATTCCGATGCTTCACATTAGGTTTACTGTATACCTTGCACCTTCTTATTGACGATGAAACATAGAAATTGCATCGGAATTAAATTCAAAGTGCACAATGGAGACTTAAGTACAAGAGGACTGACACTCTAACTCTCTATGATTTGAACCTGTCCTGTGCGTCCAGTTTTAGATTCCGATGCTTCATTTCAGGTTTACTGTATACCTTGCACCTTCTTATTGACGATGAAGCACAGAAATTGCATCCGAATTTAATGCAAAAGGCACAATGCCGACTTAAGTACATGAGGACTGACATTCCCCATTTCTATGATTTGAACCTCTCCTGTGAGTCCAGTTTTAGATTCCGATGCTTCACTTCAGGTTTACTGTATCCCTTGGACCTTCTTATTGACGATGAAACACAGAAATTGCATCCGAATTTAATACAAAATGCACAATGGCGACTTAACTAAAAGAGGACTGACACTCTAACTTTGTATGGTTTGAACCTCTCCTGTGACTCCAGTTTTAGATTCCGATGCTTAACTTCAGGTTTACTGTATACCTTGCACCTTCTTATTGACGATGAAACACCGAAATTGCATCGGAATTTAATACAAAAGGCATAATGCCGACTTAAGTACAAGAGGTCTTACGCTTTCACTATCTATGATTTGAACCTCTCCAGTGAGTCCAGTTTTAGATTCCGATGCTTCGCTTCAGGTTTACTGTATCCCTTGGACCTTCTTATTGACGATGAAATACAGACATTGATCCGAATTTAATACAAAAGACACAATGCAGACTTAAGTAGAAGCGGACTGACACTCTCACTTTCTATGATTTGAACCTCTCCTGTGAGTCCAGATTTAGATTCCGATGCTTCACTTCAGGTTTACTGTATACCTTGCACCTTCCATTTGACCCTGAAACACAGAAATTGCATCGGAATGTAATACAAAAGGCATAATGCCGACTTAAGTACAAGAGGACTGACACTCTAACTCTCAATGACTTGAACCTCTCCTTTGAGTCCAGTTTTAGATTTAGAAGCTTCACTTCAGGTTTACTGTATACCTCGCACCTTCTTATTGACGATGAAACACAGAAATAGCATCGGAAATAAATTCAGAAGGCACAAATTCGACTTAAGTACAAGAGGACAGACACATTAATTTCCTATGATTTGAACCTCTCCTGTGAGTCCAGTTTTAGATTCCGATGCTTCGCTTCAGGTTTACTGTATCCCTTGCACCTTCTCATTGACGATGAAACACCGAAGTTGCATCGGAATGTAATACAAAAGGCAAAATGCCTACTTAGGTACAAGAGGACTAACGCTCTCACTATCTATGATTTGAACCTCTCCTGTGAGTGCAGTTTAAGATTCCGATGCTTCACTTCAGGTTTACTGTATCCCTTGGACCTTCTTATTGACGATGAAACACAGAAATTGCATCCGAATTTAATACAAAAGGCACCATGCCGACTTAAGTGAAAGATGACTGACACTCTCACTTTCTATGATTTGAACCTCACCTGTGAGTCCAGTTTTAGATTCCGTTGCTTCACTTCAATTTTACTGTATACCTTGCACCTACATATTGACGATGAAACACCGAAGTTGCATCGGAATTTAATACAAAAGGCAAAATGCCTACTTAAGTACAAGAGGACTAACGCTCTCACTATCTATGATTTGAACCTCTCCTGTGAGTGCAGTTTTAGATTCCGATGCTTCACTTCAGGTTTACTGTATCCCTTGGACCTTCTTATTGACGATGAAACACAGAAATTGCATCCAGATTTAAAACAAAAGGCACCATGCCGACTTAAGTGAAAGATGACTGACACTCTCACTTTCTATGATATGAACCTCTCCTGTGAGTCCAGTTTCAGATTCCGATGCTTCACTTCAGGTTTACTGTATCCCTTGGACCTTCGTATTGACGATGAAGAACAGAAATTGCATCCGAATTTAATACAAAAGGCACAATGCAGACTTAAGTAATAGCGAACTGACACTCTCTCTTTCTATGATTTGAACCACTCGTGTGAGTCCAGTTTTAGATTCCGATGTTTCACTTCAGGTTTACTGTATACCTTGCACCTTCTTATTGACGATGAAACAACGAAATTGCATCGGAATTAAATTCAGAAGGCACAATGCCGACTTAAGTACTAGAGGACTGACACTCTAACTCTCTATGATTTGAACCTCTTCTCTGAGTCCAGTTTTAGTTTCCGATGCTTCACTTCAGGTTCACTGTATACCTTGCACCTTCATATTGACGATGAAACACAGAAATTGCATCGGAATTAAATTTAAAAGACACAATGCCGACTTAAGTACAAGAGGACTGACACTCTAACTATCTATGATTTGAACCTCTCCTGTGAGCCCAGTTTCATATTCCGATGCTTCACTTCAGGTTTACTGTATCCCTTTAACCTTCTTATTGACGATGAAACACTTAACTTGCATCCGAATTTAATACAAAAGGCACAATGCCGACTTAGGAACAAGAGGACTGACACTCTCACTTTCTATGATTTGAACCGCTCCTGTGAGTCCAGTTTTAGATTCCGATGCTTCACTTCAGGTTTACTGTATCCCATGGACATTCTTATTGACGATTAAACACAGGGTTTGCATCCGAATTGATTACAAAAGGCACAATGCCGACTTAAGTACAAGAGGACTAAAACTCTCCCTTACTAAGATTTGATCCTCTCCTGTGTGTCCAGTTTTAGATTCCGTTGCTTCACTTCAGGTTTACTGCATCCCTAGGACCTTCGTATTGACGATGTAACACAGAAATTGCATCCGAATTTAATACAAAAGGCACAATGCCGACTTAAGTCAAAGAGGACTGTCACTCTCTCTTTCTATGATTTGAACCTCTCCAGTGAGTCCAGTTTTAGACTCCGATGCTTCACCTCAGGTTTACTGTATACCTTGCACCTTTTTATTGACGATGAAACCCAGAAATTGCATTAGAATTTAATACAAAAGGCACAATGCCGACTTAAGTAAAAGAGGACTGTCACTCTCTCTTTCTATGATTTGAACCTCTCCAGTGAGTCCAGTTTTAGACTCCGATGCTTCACTTCAGGTTTACTGTATACCTTGCTCCTTCTTATTGACGATGAAACACAGAAATTGCATCGGAATTAAATTCAGAAGGCACAATGCCGACTTAAGTACAAGAGGACTGACACTCTAACTCTCTATGATTTGAACCTCTTCTCTGAGTCCAGTTTTAGTTTGCGATGCTTCACTTCAGGTTTACTGTATACCTTGCAACCATCTTATTGACGATGAAACACAGATATTGTATCGGAATTAAATTCAAAAGGCACAATGCCGACTTAAGTACAAGAGGACTGACACATCTAACTCTCTATGATTTGAACCTCTCCTGTGTGTTCAGTTTAGGATCCCGATGCTTCACTTCAGGTTTACCGTATACCTTGCACCTTCGTATTGACGATGAAACACAGAAATTGCATCGGAATTAAATTCAAAAGACACAATGCCGACTTAAGTATAAGACGACTGACACTCTAACTATCTATGATTTGAATCCCTCCTGTGAGTCCAGTTTTAGATTCCGATGCTTCACTTCAGGTTTACTGTATCCCTTGGACCTTCTTATTGACGATGAATTACAGAAATTGCATCCGAATTTAACACAAAAGGCACAATGCCGACTTAAGTAAAAGAGGACTGACACTCCCTCTTTCTATGATTTGAACCTCTCCAGTGAGTCCAGTTTTAGATTCCGATGCTTTACATTAGGTTTACTGTATACCTTACACCTTCTTATTGACGATGAAACATAGAAATTGCATCGGAATTAAATTCAAAATGCACAATGCAGACTTAAGTACAAGAGGACTGACACTCTAACTCTCTATGATTTGAACCTGTCCTGTGCGTCCAGTTTTAGATTCCGATGGTACATTTCAGGTTTACTGTATACCTTGCACCTTCTTATTGACGATGAAGCACAGAAATTGCATCCGAATTTAATACAAAAGGCACAATGCCGACTTTAGTACAAGAGGACTGACACTCCCCCTTTCTATGATTTGAACCTCTCCTGTGAGTCCAGTTTTAGATTCCGATGCTTCACTTCAAGTTTACTGTATCCCTTAGACCTTCTTATTGACGACGAAACACAGAAATTGCATCCCAATTTAATACAAAATGCTCAATAGCGACTTAACTAAAAGAAGGACTGACACTCTAACTTTCTATGATTTGAACCTCTCCGGTGAGTCCAGTTTTGGATTCAGATGCTTCACTTCAGGTTTACTGTATACCTTGCACCATCTTATTGACGATGAAACACAGAAATTGCATCGGAATTAAATTCAAAAGGCACAAATTCCACCTAAGTACAAGAGAACTGACACCCTAAATATCTATGATTTGAACCTCTCCTGTGAGTCCAGTTTTAGATTCCGATGCTTCACTTCAGGATTACTGTATCCCTTGGACCTTCTTATTGACGATGAAAGACAGAAATTGCATCCGAATTTAATACAAATGGCACAATGGCGATTTAACTAAAAGAGGACTGACACTCTAACTTTCTATGATTTGAACCTCTCCTGTGACTCCAGTTTTAGATTCCGATGGTTCACTTCAGGTTTACTGTATACCTTGCACCTTCTTATTGACGATGAAACACCGAAATTGCATCGGAATTTAATACAAAAGGCATAATGCCGACTTAAGTACAAGAGGACTTACGCTTTCACTATCTATGATTTGAACCTCTCCTGTGAGTCCAGTTTTAGATTCCGATGCGTCACTTCAGGGTTACGTTACACCTTGCACCTTCTTATTGACGATGAAACACAGAAATTGCATCGGAATGTAATACAAAAGGCACAATGCCGACTTAAGTACAAGAGGACTGACACTCTCACTTTCTACGATTTGAACCTCTCCTGTGAGCCCATGTTTAGATTCCGATGCTTCACTTCAGGTTTACTGTATTCCTTGCACCTTCTTATTGACGAAGAAACACAGAAATTGCATCCGAATATAATACAAAAGGCACAATGCCGACTTAAGTAAAAGAGGACTGACACTCTGATTTTCTATGATTTGAACCTCTCCTGTGAGTCCAGTTTTAGATCCTGATGCGTCACTTCAGGGTTACGTTACACCTTGCACCTTCTTATTGACGATGAAACACAGAAATTGCATCGGAATGTAATACAAAAGGCACAATGCCGACTTAAGTACAAGAGGACTGACATTCTAACTTTCAATGATTTGAACCTCTCCTGTGAGTCCAGTTTTAGATTTAGATGCTTCACTTCGGGTTTACTGTATACCTTGCACCTTCTTATTGACGATGAAACACAGAAATTGCATCGGAAATAAATTCAAAAGGCACAAATTCGACTTAAGTACAAGAGGACAGACACATTAATTTCCTATGATTTGAACCTCTCCTGTGAGTCCAGTTTTTGATTCTGATGCTTCACTTCAGGTTTACTGTATACCTTGCACCTTCTTATTGACGATGAAACAACGAAATTGCATCGGAATTAAATACAGAAGGCACAATGCCGACTTAAGTACAAGAGGACTGACACTCTAACTCTCTATGATTTGAACCTCTTCTCTGAGTCCAGTTTTAGTTTCCGATGCTTCACTTCAGGTTTACTGTATACCTTGCACCTTCTTATTGACGATGAAACACAGAATTTGCATCGGAATTAAATTTAAAAGACACAATGCCGACTTAAGTACAAGAGGACTGACACTCTAACTATCTATGATTTGAACCTCTCCTGTGAGCCCAGTTTCAGATTCCGATGCTTGACTTCAGGTTTACTGTATCCCTTGGACCTTCTTATTGACGATGAAACACTGAACTTAAATCCGAATTTAATACAAAAGGCACTATGCCGACTTAGGAACAAGAGGACTGACACTCTCACTTTCTATGATTTGAACCTCTCCTGTGAGTCCAGTTTTAGATTCCGATGCTTCACTTCAGGTTTACTGTATCCCATGGACCTTCTTATTGACGATTAAACACAGGGTTTGCATCCGAATTGATTACAAAAGGCACAATGCCAACTTAAGTACAAGAGGACTGACACTCTCCCTTACTATGATTTGATCCTCTCCTGTGTGTCCAGTTTTAGATTCCGTTGCTTCACTTCAGGTTTACTGTATCCCTAGGACCTTCGTATTGACGATGAAACACAGAAATTGCATCCGAATTTAATACAAATGTCACAATGCCGACTTAAGTAAAAGAGGACTGTCACTCTCTCTTTCTATGATTTGAACCTCTCCAGTGAGCCCAGTTTTAGACTCCGATGCTTCACTTCAGGTTAACTGTATACCTTGCTCCTTCTTATTGACGATGAAACACAGAAATTGCATCGGAATTAAATTCAGAAGGCACAATGCCGACTTAAGTACAAGAGGACTGACACTCTAACTCTCTATGATTTGAACCTCTTCTCTGAGTCCAGTTTTAGTTTGCGATGCTTCACTTCAGGTTTACTGTATACCTTGCACCATCTTATTGACGATGAAACACAGATATTGTATCGGAATTAAATTCAAAAGGCACAATGCCGACTTAAGTACAAGAGGACTGACACTCTAACTCTCTATGATTTGAACCTCTCTTATGAGCCCATGTTTAGATTTCGATGCTTCACTTCAGGTTTACTGTATTCCTTGCACCTTCTTATTGACGAAGAAACACAGAAATTGCATCCGAATATAATACAAAAGGCACAATGCCGACTTAAGTAAAAGAGGACTGACACTCTGGCTTTCTATGATTTGAACCTCTCCTGTGAGTCCAGTTTTAGATCCTGATGCGTCACTTCAGGGTTACGTTACACCTTGCACCTTCTTATTGACGATGAAACACAGAAATTGCATCGGAATGTAATACAAAAGGCACAATGCCGACTTAAGTACAAGAGGACTGACATTCTAACTTTCAATGATTTGAACCTCTCCTGTGAGTCCAGTTTTAGATTTAGATGCTTCACTTCGGGTTTACTGTATACCTTGCACCTTCTTATTGACGATGAAACACAGAAATTGCATCGGAAATAAATTCAAAAGGCACAAATTCGACTTAAGTACAAGAGGACAGACACATTAATTTCCTATGATTTGAACCTCTCCTGTGAGTCCAGTTTTTGATTCTGATGCTTCACTTCAGGTTTACTGTATACCTTGCACCTTCTTATTGACGATGAAACAACGAAATTGCATCGGAATTAAATACAGAAGGCACAATGCCGACTTAAGTACAAGAGGACTGACACTCTAACTCTCTATGATTTGAACCTCTTCTCTGAGTCCAGTTTTAGTTTCCGATGCTTCACTTCAGGTTTACTGTATACCTTGCACCTTCTTATTGACGATGAAACACAGAATTTGCATCGGAATTAAATTTAAAAGACACAATGCCGACTTAAGTACAAGAGGACTGACACTCTAACTATCTATGATTTGAACCTCTCCTGTGAGCCCAGTTTCAGATTCCGATGCTTGACTTCAGGTTTACTGTATCCCTTGGACCTTCTTATTGACGATGAAACACTGAACTTAAATCCGAATTTAATACAAAAGGCACTATGCCGACTTAGGAACAAGAGGACTGACACTCTCACTTTCTATGATTTGAACCTCTCCTGTGAGTCCAGTTTTAGATTCCGATGCTTCACTTCAGGTTTACTGTATCCCATGGACCTTCTTATTGACGATTAAACACAGGGTTTGCATCCGAATTGATTACAAAAGGCACAATGCCAACTTAAGTACAAGAGGACTGACACTCTCCCTTACTATGATTTGATCCTCTCCTGTGTGTCCAGTTTTAGATTCCGTTGCTTCACTTCAGGTTTACTGTATCCCTAGGACCTTCGTATTGACGATGAAACACAGAAATTGCATCCGAATTTAATACAAATGTCACAATGCCGACTTAAGTAAAAGAGGACTGTCACTCTCTCTTTCTATGATTTGAACCTCTCCAGTGAGCCCAGTTTTAGACTCCGATGCTTCACTTCAGGTTAACTGTATACCTTGCTCCTTCTTATTGACGATGAAACACAGAAATTGCATCGGAATTAAATTCAGAAGGCACAATGCCGACTTAAGTACAAGAGGACTGACACTCTAACTCTCTATGATTTGAACCTCTTCTCTGAGTCCAGTTTTAGTTTGCGATGCTTCACTTCAGGTTTACTGTATACCTTGCACCATCTTATTGACGATGAAACACAGATATTGTATCGGAATTAAATTCAAAAGGCACAATGCCGACTTAAGTACAAGAGGACTGACACTCTAACTCTCTATGATTTGAACCTCTCTTATGAGCCCATGTTTAGATTTCGATGCTTCACTTCAGGTTTACTGTATTCCTTGCACCTTCTTATTGACGAAGAAACACAGAAATTGCATCCGAATATAATACAAAAGGCACAATGCCGACTTAAGTAAAAGAGGACTGACACTCTGGCTTTCTATGATTTGAACCTCTCCTGTGAGTCCAGTTTTAGATCCTGATGCGTCACTTCAGGGTTACTTTATACCTTGCACCTTCTTATTGACGATGAAACACAGAAATTGCATCGGAATGTAATACAAAAGGCACAATGCCGACTTAAGTACAAGAGGACTGACACTCTAACTTTCAATGATTTGAACCTCTCCTGTGAGTCCAGTTTCAGATTTAGATGCTTCACTTCGGGTTTTCTGTATACCTTGCACCTTCATATTGACAATGAAACACAGAAATTGCATCGGAAATAAATTCAAAAGGCACAATTTCGACTTAAGTACAAGAGGACAGACACATTAATTTCCTATGATTTGAACCTCTCCTGTGAGTCCAGTTTTTGATTCTGATGCTTCACTTCAGGTTTACTGTATCCCTTGGACCTTCTTATTGACGATGAAACACAGAAATTGCATCCAAATTTAATACGAAAGGCACCATGCCGACTTAAGTGAAAGATGACTGACACTCTCACTTTCTATGATTTGAACCTCTCCTGTGAGTCCAGTTTCAGATTCCGATGCTTCACTTCAGGTTTACTATATCCCTTGGACCTTCGTATTGACGATGAAATACAGAAATTGCATCCGAATTTAATACAAAAGGCACAATGCCGACTTAAGAACAAGAGGACTGACACTCTCACTTTCAATGATTTGAACCTCTCCAGTGAGTCCAGTTTTAGATTCCGATGCTTCACTTCATGTTTACTGTATCCCATGGACATTCTTATTGACGATTAAACACAGAGTTTGCATCCGAATTGATTACAAAAGGCACAATGCCGACTTAAGTACAAGAGGACTGACACTCTCCCTTACTATGATTTGAACCTCTCCTGTGTGTCCAGTTTTAGATTCCGATGCTTCATTTCAGGTTTACTGCATCCCTTGGACTTTCGTAATGACGATGAAACACAGAAATTGCATCCGAATTTAATACAAAAGGCACAATGCCGACTTAAGTAAAAGAGGACTGTCACTCTCTCTTTCTATGATTTGAACCTCTCCAGTGAGTCCAGTTTTAGAATCCGATGCTTCACTTCAGGTTTACTGTATACCTTGCTCCTTCTTATTGACGATGAAACACAGAAATTGCATCGGAATTTAATACAAAAGGCACAATGCCGACTTAAGTACAAGAATACTGGCACTCTAACTTTCTATGATTTGGACCTCTCCTGTGAGTCCAGTTTTAGATTCCGATGCTTCACTTAAGGTTTACTGTATACCTTGCACCATCTTATTGACGATGAAACACAGATATTGTATCGGAATTAAATTCAAAAGGCACAATGCCGACTTAAGTACAAGAGGACTGACACTCAAACTCTCTATGATTTGAACCTCTCCTGTGTGTTCAGTTTAGGATCCCGATGCTTCACTTCAGGTTTACCGTATACCTTGCACCTTCTTATTGACGATGAAACACAGAAATTGCATCGGAATTAAATTCAAAAGACACAATGCCGACTTAAGTATAAGACGACTTACACTCTAACTATCTATGATTTGAATCCCTCCTGTGAGTCCAGTTTTAGATTCCGATGCTTCACTTCAGGTTTACTGTATCCCTTGGACCTTCTTAATGACGATGAACCACAGATATTGTATCCGAATTTAATACAAAAGGCACAATGCCGACTTAAGTACAAGAGGACTGACACTCTCCCTTTCTATGATTTGAACCTCTCCTATGCGTCCAGTTTTAGATTCTGATGCTTCACTTCAGGTTTACTGTATACCTTGCACCTTCTTATTGACGATGAAACACAGATATTCCATCGGAATTAAATTCAAAAAGCACAATGCCGACTTAAGTACATGAGGACTGACACTCTCCCTTTCTATGATTTGAACCTCTCCTGTGAGTCCAGTTTTAGATTCCGATGCTTCACTTCAGGTTTACTGTATCCCTTGGACCTTCTTATTGACGATGAAACACAGAAATCGCATCCGAATTTAATACAAAAGGCACAATGCCGACTTAACTAAAAGAGGACTGTCACTCTCACTTTCTGTGATTTGAATCTCTCCTGTGAGTGGAGTTTTAGATTCCGATGCTTCACTTCAGGTTTACTGGATACCTTGCACTTTCTTATTGACGATGAAACACAGAAATTGCATCGGAATTAAATTGATAAGGCACAATGCCAAATTAAGTACAAGAGGACTGACACTCTAACTTTCTTAGATTTGAACCTCTCCTGTGATTCCAGTTTTAGATTCCGATGCTTCACCTCAGATTGACTGTATACCTTGGACATTCTTAATGACGATGAAACACAGAAATTGCATCCGAATTTAGTACAAAAGGCACAATGCCGACTTAAGTACAAGAGGACTAACACTCTCACTTTCTATGATTTGAACCTCTCCTGTGAGTCCAGTTTTAGATTCCGATGCTTCCCTTCAGGTTTACTGCATCTCTTGGACCTTCTTATTGACGATGAAACACAGAAACAGCATGGAATTTAATACAAAAGGCACAATGCCGACTTAAGTAAAAGAGGACTGACACTCTCAGTTTCTATGATTTGAACTTCTCCTGTGAGTCCAGTTTTAGATTCCGATGCGTCACTTCAGGTTTACCGTATTCCTTGCACCTCCTCATTGACGATGAAACACAGAAAATGCATCGGAATTTAATACAATGGCACAATGCCGCTTTACGTACAAGAGGACTGACTCTCTAACCATCTATGATTTGAACCTCCCTGTGAGTCCAGTTTCAGATTCCGATGCTTCACTTCAGGTTTACTGTATCCCTTGGACCTTCTTATTGACGATGAATTACAGAAATTGCATCCGAATTTAATACAAAAGCCACAAAGCCGACTTAAGTAAAAGAGGTCTGTCACTCTCTCTTTCTATGATTTGAACCTCTCCAGTGAGTCCAGTTTTAGATTCCGATGCTTCACATTAGGTTTACTGTATACCTTGCACCTTCTTATTGACGATGAAACATAGAAATTGCATCGGAATTAAATTCAAAATGCACAATGCAGACTTAAGTACAAGAGGACTGACACTCTAAATCTCTATGATTTGAACCTGTCCTGTGCGTCCAGTTTTAGATTCCGATGCTTCATTTCAGGTTTTCTGTATACCTTCCACCTTCTTATTGACGATGAAGCACAGAAATTGCATCCGAATTTAATACAAAAGGCACAATGCCGACTTAAGTACAAGAGGACTGACACTCCCCCTTTCTATGATTTGAACCTCTCCTGTGAGTCCAGATTTAGATTCCGATGCTTCGCTTCAGGTTTACTGTATTCCTTGGACCTTCTTATTGACGATGAAACACAGAAATTGCATCCGTATTTAATACAAAAGGCACAATGCCGACTTAAGTACATGAGGACTGACATTCCCCCTTTCTATGATTTGAACCTCTCCTGTGAGTCCAGTTTTAGATTCCGATGCTTCACTTCAGGTTTACTGTATCCCTTGGACCTTCTTATTGACGATGAAACACAGAAATTGCATCCGAATTTAATACAAAATGCACAATGGCGACTTAACTAAAAGAGGACTGACACTCTAACTTTGTATGGTTTGAACCTCTCCTGTGACTCCAGTTTTAGATTCCGATGCTTAACTTCAGGTTTACTGTATACCTTGCACCTTCTTATTGACGATGAAACACAGAAATTGCATCCGAATTTAATACAAAATGCACAATGGCGACTTAACTAAAAGAGGACCGACACTCTCACTTTCTATGATTTGAACCTCTCCAGTGAGTCCAGTTTTAGATTCCGATGCTTCACATTAGGTTTACTGTATACCTTGCACCTTCTTATTGACGATGAAACATAGAAAATGCATCGGAATTAAATTCAAAGTGCACAATGCAGACTTAAGTACAAGAGGACTGACACTCTAACTCTCTATGATTTGAACCTGTCCTGTGCGTCCAGTTTTAGATTCCGATGCTTCATTTCAGGTTTACTGTATACCTTGCACCTTCTTATTGACGATGAAGCACAGAAATTGCATCCGAATATAATACAAAAGGCAAAATGCCGACTTAAGTACATGAGGACTGACATTCCCCCTTTCTATGATTTGAACCTCTCCTGTGAGTCCAGTTTTAGATTCCGATGCTTCACTTCAG
The DNA here is from genome assembly GCF_021461395.2 of Schistocerca americana. NCBI lineage: Eukaryota > Metazoa > Arthropoda > Insecta > Orthoptera > Acrididae > Schistocerca > Schistocerca americana. Next base: position 85,727 of record NW_025725922.1, read on the forward strand.
GTTTACTGTATCCCTTGGACCTTCTTATTGACGATGAAACACAGATATTGCATCCGAATTTAATACAAAATGCACAATGGCGACTTAACTAAAAGAGGACTGACACTCTAACTTTGTATGGTTTGAACCTCTCCTGTGACTCCAGTTTTAGATTCCGATGCTTAACTTCAGGTTTACTGTATACCTTGCACCTTCTTATTGACGAAGAAACACCGAAATTGCATCGGAATTTAATACAAAAGGCATAATGCCGACTTAAGTACAAGAGGTCTTACGCTTTCACTATCTATGATTTGAACCTCTCCTGTGAGTCCGGTTTTAGATTCCGATGCTTCGCTTCAGGTTTACTGTATCCCTTGGACCTTCTTATTGACGATGAAATACTGACATTGATCCGAATTTAATACAAAAGACACAATGCAGACTTAAGTAGAAGCGGACTGACACTCTCACTTTCTATGATTTGAACCTCTCCTGTGAGTCCAGATTTAGATTCCGATGTTTCACTTCAGGTTTACTGTATACCTTGCACCTTCTTTTGACGATGCAACACAGAAATTGCATCGGAATTAAATTCAAAAGGCATAATGCCGACTTAAGTACAAGAGGACTGACACTCTAACTCTCTATGATTTGAACCTCTCCTCTGAGTCCAGTTTTAGATTCCGGTGCTTTACTTCAGGTTTACTGTATACCTTGCATCTTCTTATTGACGATGAAACACAGAATTTGCATCGGAATTAAATTCAAAAGACACAATGCCGACTAAAGTACAAGAGGACTGACACTCTAAATATCTATGTTTTGAACCGCTTCTGTGAGTCCAGTTTTATATTCCGATGCTTCACTTCAGGTTTACTGTAATTCTTGGACCTTCTTATTGACGATGAAACACAGAAATTGCATCCGAATTTAATACAAAAGGAACAATGCCGACTTAAGTACAAGAGGACTGACACTCTCACTTTCTATGATTTGAACCTCTCCTGTGAGCCCAGTTTTAGATTCCGATGCTTCACTTCAGGTTTACTGTATTCCTTGCACCTTCTTATTGACGATGAAACACAGAAATTGCATCCGAATTTAATACAAAAGACACAATGCCTACTTAAGTAAAAGAGGACTGACACTCTCACTTTCTATGATTTAAACCTCTCCTGTGAGTCCAGTTTTAGATTCTGATGCTTCACTTCAGGTTTACTGTATACCTTGCACCTTCTTATTGACGATGAAACACAGAAATTGCATCGGAATGTAATACAAAAGGCATAATGCCGACTTAAGTACAAGAGGACTGACACTCTAACTTTCAATGACTTGAACCTCTCCTGTGAGTCCAGTTTTAGATTTAGAAGCTTCACTTCAGGTTTACTGTATACCTCGCACCTTCTTATTGACGATGAAACACGGAAATAGCATCGGAAATAAATTCAAAAGGCACAAATTCGACTTAAGTACAAGAGGGCAGACACATTAATTTCCTATGATTTGAACCTCTCCCGTGAGTCCAGATTTAGATTCCGATGCTTCACTTCAGGTTTACTGTATCCCTTGGACCTTCGTATTGACGATGAAACACAGAAATTGCATCCGAATTTAATACAAAAGGCACCATACCGACTTAAGTGAAAGATGACTGACACTCTCACTTTCTATGATTGGAACCTCTCCTGTGAGTCCAGTTTTAGATTCCGTTGCTGCACTTCAGGTTTACTGTATACCTTGCACCTTCTTATTGACGATGAAACACCGAAATTGCATCGGAATTTAATACAAAAGGCAAAATGCCTACTTAAGTACAAGAGGACTAACGCTCTCACTATCTATGATTTGAACCTCTCCTGTGAGTGCAGTTTTAGATTCCGATGCTTCACTTCAGATTTACTGTATCCCTTGGACCTCCTTATTGACGATGAAACACAGAAATTGCATCCAGATTTAAAACAAATGCACCATGCCGACTTAAGTGAAAGATGACTGACACTCTCACTTTCTATGATTTGAACCTCTCCTGTGAGTCCAGTTTCAGATTCCGATGCTTCACTTCAGGTTTACTGTATCCCTTGGACCTTCGTATTAACGATGAAATACAGAAATTGCATCCGAATTTAATACAAAAGGCACAATGCAGACTTAAGTAATAGCGAACTGACACTCTCTCTTTCTATGATTTGAACCACTCCTGTGAGTCCAGTTTTAGATTCCGATGTTTCACTTCAGGTTTACTGTATACCTTGCACCTTCTTATTGACGATGAAACAACGAAATTGCATCGGAATTAAATTCAGAAGGCACAATGCCGACTTAAGTACAAGAGGACTGACACTCTAACTCTCTATGATTTGAACCTCTTCTCTGAGTCCAGTTTTAGTTTCCGATGCTTCACTACAGGTTTACTGTATAGCTTGCACCTTCTTATTGACGATGAAACACAGAAATTGCATCGGTATTAAATTTCAAAGACACAATGCCGACTTAAGTACAAGAGGACTGTCACTCGAACTATCTATGATTTGAACCTCTCCTGTGAGCCCAGTTTCAGATTCCGATGCTTCACTTCAGGTTTACTGTATCCCTTGGACCTTCTTATTGACGATGAAACACAGAACTTGCATCCGAATTTAATACAAAAGACACAATGCCGACTTAGGAACAAGAGGACTGACACTCTCACGTTCTATGATTTGAACCTCTCCTGTGAGTCCAGTTTTAGATTCCGATGCTTCACTTCAGGTTTACTGTATCCCATGGACCTTCTTATTGACGATTAAACACAGGGTTTGCATCCGAATTGATTACAAATGGCACAATGCCGACTTAAGTACAAGAGGACTGACACTCTCCCTTACTATGATTTGATCCTCTCCTGTGTGTCCAGTTTTAGATTCCGTTGCTTCACTTCAGGTTTACTGTATCCCTAGGACCTTCATATTGACGATGAAACACAGAAATTGCATCCGAATTTAATACAAAAGGCACAATGCCGACTTAAGTAAAAGAGGACTGTCACTCTCTCTTTCTATGATTTGAACCTCTCCAGTGAGTTTAGTTTTAGACTCCGATGCTTCACTTCAGGTTTACTGTATACCTTGCACCTTCTTATTGACGATGAAACCCAGAAATTGCATTCGAATTTAATACAAAAGGCACAATGCCGACTTAAGTAAAAGAGGACTGTCACTCTCTCTTTCTATGATTTGAACCTCTCCAGTGAGTCCAGTTTTAGACTCCGATGCTTCACTTCAGGTTTACTGTATACCTTGCTCCTTCTTATTGACGATGAAACACAGAAATTGCATCGGAATTTAATACAAAAGGCACAATGCCGACTTAAGTACAAGCATACTGGCACTCTTACATTCTATGATTTAAAACTCTCCTGTGAGTCCAGTTTTAGATTCCGATGCTTCACTTCAGGTTTACTGTATACCTTGCACCGTCTTATTGACGATGAAACACGAAAATTGAATCGGAATTCAACTAAAGAGGCGCAATGCCGACTTAAGTACAAGTGGACTGACACTCTCCCTTTTTATGATTTGAACCTCTCCTGTGAGTCCAGTTTTAGATTCCGATGCTTCACTTCAGGTTTACTGTATCCCTTGGACCTTCTTATTGACGATGAAACACAGAAATTGCATACGAATATAATACAAATGGCACAATGCCGACTTAAGTACAAGAGGACTGACGCTCTCCCTTTTTATGATTTGAACCTCTCCTGTGAGTCCAGATTTAGATTTCGATGCTTCACTTCAGGTTTACTGTATACCTTGCACCATCTTATTGACGATGAAACACAGATATTGAATCGGAATTAAATTCAATAGGCACAATGCCGACTTAAGTACAAGAGGACTGACACTCTAACTATCGATGATTTGAATCCCTCCTGTGAGTCCAGTTTTAGATTCCGATGCTTCACTTCAGGTTTACTGTATCCCTTGGACCTTCTTATTGACGATGAAACACAGAAATTGCATACGAATTTAATACAAAAGGCACAATGCCGACTTAAGTACAAGAGGACTGACACTCTCCCTTTTTATGATTTGAACCTCTCCTGTGAGTCCAGTTTTAGATTCCGATGCTTCACTTCAGGTTTACTGTATCCCTTGGACTTTCTTATTGACGATGAAACACAGAAATTGCATCCGAATTTAATACAAAAGGCACAATGGCGACTTAAGTACAAGAGGACCGACACTCTAACTGTCTATGTTTTGAACATCTCTTGTGAGTCCAGTTTTAGATTCCGATGCTTCACTTCAGGTTTACTGTATCCCTTGGACCTTCTTAATGACGATGAATTACAGAAATTGCATCCGAATTAAATACAAAAGGCACAATGCCGACTTAAGTAAAAGGGGCCTGACACTCTAACTCTCTATGATTTGAACCTGTCCTGTGCGTCCAGTTTTAGATTCCGATGCTTCATTTCAGGTTTACTGTATACTTTGCACCTTCTTATTGACGATGAAGCACAGAAATTGCATCCGAATTTAATACAAAAGGCACAATGCCGACTTAAGTACAAGATGACTGACACTCCCCCTTTGTATGATTTGAACCTCTCCTGTGAGTCCAGTTTTAGATTCCGATGCTTCACTTCAGGTTTACTGTATACCTTGCACCTTCTTATTGACGATGAAACACCGAAATTTCATCGGAATTTAATACAAAAGGCATAATGCCGACTTAAGTACAAGAGGACTTACGCTTTCACTATCTATGATTTGAACCTCTCCTGTGAGTCCAGTTTTAGATTCCGATGCTCCGCTTCAGGTTTACTGTATCCCTTGGACCTTCTTATTGACGATGAAATACAGACTTGATCCGAATTTAATACAAAAGCACAATGCAGACTGAAGTAAAAGCGGACTGACACTCTCTCTTTCTATGATTTCAACCTCTCCCGTGAGTCCAGATTTAGATTCCGATGTTTCACTTCAGGTTTACTGTATATCTTGCACCTTCTTTTGACGATGCAACACAGAAATTGCATCGGAATTAAATACAAAAGGCATAATGCCGACTTAAGTACAAGAGGACTGACACTCTAAATATCTATGATTTGAACCTCTCCTGTGAGTCCAGTTTTATATTCCGATGCTTCACTTCAGGTTTAATGTAACCCTTGGACCTTCTTATTGACGATGAAACACAGAAATTGCATCCGAATTTAATACAAAAGGCACCATGCCGACTTAAGTACAAGAGGACTGACACTCTCACTTTCTATGATTTGAACCTCTCCCGTGAGCCCAGTTTTAGATTCCGATGCTTCACTTCAGGTTTACTGTATTCCTTGCACCTTCTTATTGACGATGAAACACAGTAATTGCATCCGAATTTAATACAAAAGACACAATGCCGTCTTAAGTAAAAGAGGACTGACACTCTCACTTTCTATGATTTGAACCTCTCCTGTGAGTCCAGTTTTAGAATCTGATGCTTCACTTCAGGTTTACTGTATACCTTGCACCTTCTTATTGACGATGAAACACAGAAATTGCATCGGAATGTAATACAAAAGGCACAATGCCGACTTAGGTACAAGAGGACTGACACTCTAACTTTCAATGATTTGAACCTCTCCTGTGAGTCCAGTTTTAGATTCAGAAGCTTCACTTCAGGTTTACTGTATACCTTGCACCTTCTTATTGACGATGAAACACAGAAATAGCATCGGAAATAAATTCAAAAGGCACAAATTCGACTTAAGTACAAGAGGACAGACACATTAATTTCCTATGATTTGAACCTCTCCTGTGAGTCCAGTTTTAGATTCCGATGCTTCACTTCAGGTTTACTGTATCCCTTGGACCTTCGTATTGACGATGAAACACAGAAATTGCATCCGAATTTAATACAAAAGGCACCATGCCGACTTAAGTGAAAGATGACTGACACTCTCACTTTCTATGATTTGAACCTCTCCTGTGAGTCCAGTTTTAGATTCCGTTGCTTCACTTCAGGTTTACTGTATACCTTGCACCTTCTTATTGACGATGAAACACCGAAATTGCATCGGAATTTAATACAAAAGGCATAATGCCGACTTTAGTACAAGAGGACTAACGCTCTCACTATCAATGATTGGAAACTCTCCAGTGAGTCCAGTTTTAGATTCCGATGCTTCACTTCAGGTTTACTGTATCCCTTGGACCTTCTTATTGACGATGAAACACAGAAATTGCATCCGAATTTAATACAAAATGCACAATGGCGACTTAACTAAAAGAGGACTGACACTCTAACTTTGTATGGTTTGAACCTCTCCTGTGACTCCAGTTTTAGATTCCGATGCTTAACTTCAGGTTTACTGTATACCTTGCACCTTCTTATTGACGAAGAAACACCGAAATTGCATCGGAATTTAATACAAAAGGCATAATGCCGACTTAAGTACAAGAGGTCTTACGCTTTCACTATCTATGATTTGAACCTCTCCTGTGAGTCCAGTTTTAGATTCCGATGCTTCGCTTCAGGTTTACTGTATCCCTTGGACCTTCTTATTGACGATGAAATACTGACATTGATCCGAATTTAATACAAAAGACACAATGCAGACTTAAGTAGAAGCGGACTGACACTCTCACTTTCTATGATTTGAACCTCTCCTGTGAGTCCAGATTTAGATTCCGATGTTTCACTTCAGGTTTACTGTATACCTTGCACCTTCTTTTGACGATGCAACACAGAAATTGCATCGGAATTAAATTCAAAAGGCATAATGCCGACTTAAGTACAAGAGGACTGACACTCTAACTCTCTATGATTTGAACCTCTCCTCTGAGTCCAGTTTTAGATTCCGGTGCTTTACTTCAGGTTTACTGTATACCTTGCATCTTCTTATTGACGATGAAACACAGAATTTGCATCGGAATTAAATTCAAAAGACACAATGCCGACTAAAGTACAAGAGGACTGACACTCTAAATATCTATGTTTTGAACCGCTTCTGTGAGTCCAGTTTTATATTCCGATGCTTCACTTCAGGTTTACTGTAATCCTTGGACCTTCTTATTGACGATGAAACACAGAAATTGCATCCGAATTTAATACAAAAGGAACAATGCCGACTTAAGTACAAGAGGACTGACACTCTCACTTTCTATGATTTGAACCTCTCCTGTGAGCCCAGTTTTAGATTCCGATGCTTCACTTCAGGTTTACTGTATTCCTTGCACCTTCTTATTGACGATGAAACACAGAAATTGCATCCGAATTTAATACAAAAGACACAATGCCTACTTAAGTAAAAGAGGACTGACACTCTCACTTTCTATGATTTAAACCTCTCCTGTGAGTCCAGTTTTAGATTCTGATGCTTCACGTCAGGTTTACTGTATACCTTGCACCTTCTTATTGACGATGAAACACAGAAATTGCATCGGAATGTAATACAAAAGGCATAACGCCGACTTAAGTACAAGAGGACTGACACTCTAACTTTCAATGACTTGAACCTCTCCTGTAAGTCCAGTTTTAGATTTAGAAGCTTCACTTCAGGTTTACTGTATACCTCGCACCTTCTTATTGACGATGAAACACGGAAATAGCATCGGAAATAAATTCAAAAGGCACAAATTCGACTTAAGTACAAGAGGGCAGACACATTAATTTCCTATGATTTGAACCTCTCCCGTGAGTCCAGGTTTAGATTCCGATGCTTCACTTCAGGTTTACTGTATCCCTTGGACCTTCGTATTGACGATGAAACACAGAAATTGCATCCGAATTTAATACAAAAGGCACCATACCGACTTAAGTGAAAGATGATTGACACTCTCACTTTCTATGATTGGAACCTCTCCTGTGAGTCCAGTTTTAGATTCCGTTGCTGCACTTCAGCTTTACTGTATACCTTGCACCTTCTTATTGACGATGAAACACCGAAATTGCATCGGAATTTAATACAAAAGGCAAAATGCCTACTTAAGTACAAGAGGACTAACGCTCTCACTATCTATGATTTGAACCTCTCCTGTGAGTGCAGTTTTAGATTCCGATGCTTCACTTCAGATTTACTGTATCCCTTGGACCTCCTTATTGACGATGAAACACAGAAATTGCATCCAGATTTAAAACAAATGCACCATGCCGACTTAAGTGAAAGATGACTGACACTCTCACTTTCTATGATTTGAACCTCTCCTGTGAGTCCAGTTTCAGATTCCGATGCTTCACTTCAGGTTTACTGTATCCCTTGGACCTTCGTATTAACGATGAAATACAGAAATTGCATCCGAATTTAATACAAAAGGCACAATGCAGACTTAAGTAATAGCGAACTGACACTCTCTCTTTCTATGATTTGAACCACTCCTGTGAGTCCAGTTTTAGATTCCGATGTTTCACTTCAGGTTTACTGTATACCTTGCACCTTCTTATTGACGATGAAACAACGAAATTGCATCGGAATTAAATTCAGAAGGCACAATGCCGACTTAAGTACAAGAGGACTGACACTCTAACTCTCTATGATTTGAACCTCTTCTCTGAGTCCAGTTTTAGTTTCCGATGCTTCACTTCAGGTTTACTGTATAGCTTGCACCTTCTTATTGACGATGAAACACAGAAATTGCATCGGTATTAAATTTCAAAGACACAATGCCGACTTAAGTACAAGAGGACTGTCACTCGAACTATCTATGATTTGAACCTCTCCTGTGAGCCCAGTTTCAGATTCCGATGCTTCACTTCAGGTTTACTGTATCCCTTGGACCTTCTTATTGACGATGAAACACAGAACTTGCATCCGAATTTAATACAAAAGACACAATGCCGACTTAGGAACAAGAGGACTGACACTCTCACGTTCTATGATTTGAACCTCTCCTGTGAGTCCAGTTTTAGATTCCGATGCTTCACTTCAGGTTTACTGTATCCCATGGACCTTCTTATTGACGATTAAACACAGGGTTTGCATCCGAATTGATTACAAATGGCACAATGCCGACTTAAGTACAAGAGGACTGACACTCTCCCTTACTATGATTTGATCCTCTCCTGTGTGTCCAGTTTTAGATTCCGTTGCTTCACTTCAGGTTTACTGTATCCCTAGGACCTTCATATTGACGATGAAACACAGAAATTGCATCCGAATTTAATACAAAAGGCACAATGCCGACTTAAGTAAAAGAGGACTGTCACTCTCTCTTTCTATGATTTGAACCTCTCCAGTGAGTTTAGTTTTAGACTCCGATGCTTCACTTCAGGTTTACTGTATACCTTGCACCTTCTTATTGACGATGAAACCCAGAAATTGCATTCGAATTTAATACAAAAGGCACAATGCCGACTTAAGTAAAAGAGGACTGTCACTCTCTCTTTCTATGATTTGAACCTCTCCAGTGAGTCCAGTTTTAGACTCCGATGCTTCACTTCAGGTTTACTGTATACCTTGCTCCTTCTTATTGACGATGAAACACAGAAATTGCATCGGAATTTAATACAAAAGGCACAGTGCCGACTTAAGTACAAGAATACTGGCACTCTTACATTCTATGATTTAAAACTCTCCTGTGAGTCCAGTTTTAGATTCCGATGCTTCACTTCAGGTTTACTGTATACCTTGCACCGTCTTATTGACGATGAAACACGAAAATTGAATCGGAATTCAACTAAAGAGGCGCAATGCCGACTTAAGTACAAGTGGACTGACACTCTCCCTTTTTATGATTTGAACCTCTCCTGTGAGTCCAGTTTTAGATTCCGATGCTTCACTTCAGGTTTACTGTATCCCTTGGACCTTCTTATTGACGATGAAACACAGAAATTGCATACGAATATAATACAAATGGCACAATGCCGACTTAAGTACAAGAGGACTGACACTCTCCCTTTTTATGATTTGAACCTCTCCTGTGAGTCCAGATTTAGATTTCGATGCATCACTTCAGGTTTACTGTATACCTTGCACCATCTTATTGACGATGAAACACAGATATTGTATCGGAATTAAATTCAATAGGCACAATGCCGACTTAAGTACAAGAGGACCGACACTCTAACTGTCTATGTTTTGAACCTCTCTTGTGAGTCCAGTTTTAGATTCCGATGCTTCACTTCAGGTTTACTGTATCCCTTGGACCTTCTTAATGACGATGAATTACAGAAATTGCATCCGAATTAAATACAAAAGGCACAATGCCGACTTAAGTAAAAGGGGCCTGACACTCTAACTCTCTATGATTTGAACCTGTCCTGTGCGTCCAGTATTAGATTCCGATGCTTCATTTCAGGTTTACTGTATACCTTGCACCTTCTTATTGACGATGAAGCACAGAAATTGCATCCGAATTTAATACAAAAGGCACAATGCCGACTTAAGTACAAGATGACTGACACTCCCCCTTTGTATGATTTGAACCTCTCCTGTGAGTCCAGTTTTAGATTCCGATGCTTCACTTCAGGTTTACTGTATCCCTTGGACCTTCTTATTGACGATAAAACACAGAAATTGCATCCGAATTTAATACAAAATGCACAATGGCGACTTAACTAAAAGAGGACTGACACTCTAACTTTCTATGATTTCAACCTCTCCGGTGAGTCCAGTTTTGGATTCAGATGCTTCACTTCAGGTTTACTGTATACCTTGCACCATCTTATTGACGATGAAACACAGAAATTGCATCGGAATTAAATTCAAAAGGCACAAATTCCACTTAAGTACAAGAGAACTGACACCCTAAATCTCTATGATTTCAACCTCTCCTGTGAGTCCAGTTTTAGATTCCGATGCTTAACTTCAGGTTTACTGTATCCCTTGGACCTTCTTATTGACGATGAAACACAGAAATTGCATCCGAATTTAATACAAAAACCAGAATGGCGTCTTAACTAAAAGAGGACTGACACTCTAACTTTCTATGATTTGAACCTGTCCTGTGCGTCCAGTTTTAGATTCCGATGCTTCACTTCAGGTTTACTGTATACCTTGCACCTTCTTATTGACGATGAAACACCGAAATTTCATCGGAATTTAATACAAAAAGGCATAATGCCGACTTAAGTACAAGAGGTCTTACGCTTTCACTATCTATGATTTGAACCTCTCCTGTGAGTCCAGTTTTAGATTCCGATGCTCCGCTTCAGGTTTACTGTATCCCTTGGACCTTCTTATTGACGATGAAATACAGACTTGATCCGAATTTAATACAAAAGCACAATGCAGACTGAAGTAAAAGCGGACTGACACTCTCTCTTTCTATGATTTCAACCTCTCCCGTGAGTCCAGATTTAGATTCCGATGTTTCACTTCAGGTTTACTGTATATCTTGCACCTTCTTTTGACGATGCAACACAGAAATTGCATCGGAATTAAATACAAAAGGCATAATGCCGACTTAAGTACAAGAGGACTGACACTCTAAATATCTATGATTTTAACCTCTCCTGTGAGTCCAGTTTTATATTCCGATGCTTCACTTCAGGTTTAATGTAACCCTTGGACCTTCTTATTGACGATGAAACACAGAAATTGCATCCGAATTTAATACAAAAGGCACCATGCCGACTTAAGTACAAGAGGACTGACACTCTCACTTTCTATGATTTGAACCTCTCCCGTGAGCCCAGTTTTAGATTCCGATGCTTCACTTCAGGTTTACTGTATTCCTTGCACCTTCTTATTGACGATGAAACACAGTAATTGCATCCGAATTTAATACAAAAGACACAATGCCGTCTTAAGTAAAAGAGGACTGACACTCTCACTTTCTGTGATTTGAACCTCTCCTGTGAGTCCAGTTTTAGAATCTGATGCTTCACTTCAGGTTTACTGTATACCTTGCACCTTCTTATTGACGATGAAACACAGAAATTGCATCGGAATGTAATACAAAAGGCACAATGCCGACCTAGGTACAAGAGGACTGACACTCTAACTTTCAATGATTTGAACCTCTCCTGTGAGTCCAGTTTTAGATTCAGAAGCTTCACTTCAGGTTTACTGTATACCTTGCACCTTCTTATTGACGATGAAACACAGAAATAGCATCGGAAATAAATTCAAAAGGCACAAATTCGACTTAAGTACAAGAGGACAGACACATTAATTTCCTATGATTTGAACCTCTCCTGTGAGTCCAGTTTTAGATTCCGATGCTTCAGTTCAGGTTTACTGTATCCCTTGGACCTTCGTATTGACGATGAAACACAGAAATTGCATCCGAATTTAATACAAAAGGCACCATGCCGACTTAAGTGAATGATGACTGACACTCTCACTTTCTATGATTTGAACCTCTCCTGTGAGTCCAGTTTTAGATTCCGTTGCTTCACTTCAGGTTTACTGTATACCTTGCACCTTCTTATTGACGATGAAACACCGAAATTGCATCGGAATTTAATACAAAAGGCATAATGCCGACTTTAGTACAAGAGGACTAACGCTCTCACTATCAATGATTGGAAACTCTCCAGTGAGTCCAGTTTTAGATTCCGATGCTTCACTTCAGGTTTACAGTATCATTTGGACCTTCTTATTGACGATGAAACACAGAAATGGCATCCAGATTTAATACAAATGGCACCATGCCGACTTAAGTGAAAGATGACTGACACTCTCACTTTCTATGATTTGAACCTCTCCTGTGAGTCCAGTTTTAGATTCCGTTGCTTCACTTCAGGTTTACTGTATACCTTGCACCTTCTTATTGACGATGAAACACCGAAATTGCATCGGAATTTAATACAAAAGGCATAATGCCGACTTTAGTACAAGAGGACTAACGCTCTCACTATCAACGATTGGAAAGTCTCCAGTGAGTCCAGTTTTAGATTCCGATGCTTCACTTCAGGTTTACAGTATCATTTGGACCTTCTTATTGACGATGAAATACAGAAATTTCATCCGAATTTAATACAAAAGGCACAATGCAGACTTAAGTAAAAGCGAACTGACACTCTCTCTTTCTATGATTTGAACCACTCCTGTGAGTTCAGTTTTAGATTCCGATGTTTCACTTCAGGTTTACTGTATACCTTGAACCTTCTTATTGACGATGAAACAACGAAATTGCATCGGAATTAAATTCAGAAGGAACAATGTCGACTTAAGTACAAGAGGACTGACACTCTAACTCTCTATGATTTGAACCTCTCCTCTGAGTCCAGTTTTAGATTCCGATGCTTCACTTCTGGTTTACTGTATACCTTGCACCTTCTTACTGACGATGAAACACAGGTATTGTATCGGAATTAAATTCAAAAGGCACAATGCCGACTTAAGTTCAAGAGGACTGACACTCTAACTCTCTATGATTTGAACCTCTGCTGTGTGTCCAGTTTAATATCCCGATGCTTCACTTCAGGTTTACCATATACCTTGCACCTTCTTATTGACGATGAAACACAGAAATTGCATCAGAATTAAATTCAAAAGACACAATGGCGACTTGTGTATGAGAGGACTGACACTCTAACTATCTATGATTCGAATCCCTCCTGTGAGTCCAGTTTTAGATTCCGATGCTTCACTTCAGGTTTACTGTATCCCTTGGACCTTCATATTGACGATGAAACACAGATATTGCAACCAAATTTAATACAAAGGGCACAATGCCGACTTAAGTACAAGAGGACTGACACTCTCCCTTTCTATGATTTGAACCTCTCCTGTGCGTCCAGTTTTAGATTCCGATGCTTCACTTCAGGTTTACTGTATACCTTGCACCTTCTTATTGACGATGAAACACAAAAATTGCATTCGAATTTAATACAAAAGGCACAATGCCGACATAAGTACAAGAGGACTGACACTCTCCCTTTCTGTGATTTGGACCTCTCCTGTGAGTCCAGTTTTAGGTTCCGATGCTTCACTTCAGGTTTACTGCATACCTAGCACTTTCTTATTGACGATGAAACACAGAAATTGCATCGGAATTAGATTGATAAGGCACAATGCCAACTTAAGTACAAGAGGGCTGACACTCTAACTTTCTTAAATTTGAACCTCTCCTGTGATTCCAGTTTTAGATTCCGATGCTTCACCTCAGTTTTACTGTATACCTTGGACCTTCTTATTGACGATGAAACACAGAAATTGCATCCGAATTTAGTACAAAAGGCACAATGCCGACTTAAGTACAAGAGGACTAACAATCTCACTTTCTATGATTTGAAAATCTCCTGTGAGTCCAGTTTTAGATTCCGATGCTTCACTTCAGTTTTACTGTATCCCTTGGACCTTCTTATTGTCGTTGAAACACAGAAATTGCATGGAGTTTAATACAAAAGGCACAATGCCGACTTAAGTAAAAGAGGACTGACACTCTCACTTTCTATGATTTGAAATTCTGCTGTGAGTCCAGTTTTAGATTCCGATGCGTCACTTTAGGTTTACCGTATTCCTTGCACCTCCTCATTGACGATGAAACACAGAAAATGCATCGGAATTTAATACAATGGCACAATGCCGCTTTACGTACAAGAGGGCTGACACTCTAACTATCTATGATTTGAACCTCCCTGTGAGTCCCGTTTTAGATTCCGATGCTTCACTTTAGGTTTACTGTATCCCTTGGACCTTCTTATTGACGATGAAATACAGAAATTGCATCCGAATTTAATACAAGAGGCACAATGCCGACTTAAGTAAAAGAGGACTGACACTCTCTCTTTCTATGATTTGAACCTCTCCTGTCAGTCCAGTTTTAGATTCCGATGCTTCACATTCCGATACTGTATACCTTGGACCTTCTTATTGACGATGAAACACAGAAATTGCACCCAAATTTAGTACAAAAGGCACAATGCCGACTTAAGTACAAGAGCACTGACACACTCACTTTCTATGATTTGAACCTCTCCTGTGAGTTTAGTTTGAGATTCCGATGGTTCACATCAGTTTTACTGTATCCCTGGGACATTCTTATTGACGATGAGACACAGAAATTGCATCGGAATTTAATACAAAAGGCACAATGCCGACCTATGTAAAAGAGGACTGACACTCTCACTTTCTATGATTTGAAATTCTCCTGTGAATCCAGTTTTTGATTCCGATGCGTCACTTTAGTTTTACCGTATTCCTTGGACCTTCTCATTGACGATGAAACACAGAAAATGCATCGGAATTTAATACAAAGGCACAATGCCGACTTAAGTACAAGAGGACTGATACTCTAACTCTCTATGATTTGAACCTCCCTGTGAGTCCCGTTTTAGATTCCGATGCTTCACTTTAGGTTTACTGTATCCCTTGGACCTTGTTATTGATAATGAAATACAGAAATTGCATCCGAATTTAGTACAAGAGGCACAATGCCGACTTAAGTAAAAGAGGACTGCCACTCTCTCTTTCTATGATTTGAACCTCTCCAGTGAGTCCAGTTTTAGATTCCGTTGCTTCACTTCAGGTTTACTGTATCCCTTGGACCTTCTTATTGACGATAACACACAGAAATTGCATCCGAATTTAATACAAAAGGCACAATGCCGACTTAGCTAAAAAAGGACTGACACTCTCACTTTCTGTGATTTGAATCTCTCCTGTGAGTGGAGTTTTAGATTCCGATGCTTCACTTCAGGATTACTGTATCCCTTAGGACCTTCTTATTGACGATGAAACACAGAAATTGCATCCGAATGTAATACAAAAGGCACAATGCCGACCTATGTAAAAGAGGACTGACACTCTCACTTTCTATGATTTGAACTTCTGTAAATCCAGTTTTTGATACCGATGCGTCACTTCAGTTTTACCGTATTCCTTGCACCTTCTCATTGACGATGAAACACAGAAATTGCAGCCGAATTTGATACAAAAGGCACAATGCCGACTTAAGTACATGAGGACTGACACTCTCACTTTCTGTGATTTTAACCTCTGCTGTGAGTCCAGTTTTAGATTCCGATGCATCACTTCAGGTTTACTGTATCCCTTGGACCTTCTTATTGACGATGACACACAGAAATTGCATCCGAATTTAATACAAAAGGCACAATGCCGACTTAGCTAAAAAAGGACTGACACTCTCACTTTCTGTGATTTGAATCTCTCCTGTGAATGGAGTTTTAGATTCCGATGCTTCACTTCAGGATTACTGTATCCCTTAGGACCTCCTTATTGACGATGAAACACAGAAATTGCATCCGAATGTAATACAAAAGGCACAATGCCGACCTATGTAAAAGAGGACTGACACCCTCACTTTCTATGATTTGAACTTCTGTGAATCCAGTTTTTGATTCCGATGCGTCACTTCAGGTTTACCGTATTCTTTGCACCATCTAACTGACGATGAAACACAGAAAATGCATCGGAATTTAATACAAAGGCACAATGCCGACTTAAGTACAAGAGGACTGACACTCTAACTTTCTATGATTTGAACCTCCCTGTGAGTCCCGTTTTAGATTCCGATGCTTCACTTTAGGTTTACTGTATCCCTTGGACCTTCTTATTGACGATGAAATACAGAAATTGCATCCGAATTTAGTACAAGAGGCACAATGCCGACTTAAGTAAAAGAGGACTGACACTCTCTCTTTCTATGATCTGAACCTCTCCTGTGAGTCCAGTTTTAGATTCCGATGCTTCACTTCAGTTTTACTGTATCCCTTGGACCTTCTTATTGTCGTTGAAACACAGAAATTGCATGGAGTTTAATACAAAAGGCACAATGCCGACTTAAGTAAAAGAGGACTGACACTCTCACTTTCTATGATTTGAAATTCTGCTGTGAGTCCAGTTTTAGATTCCGATGCGTCACTTTAGGTTTACCGTATTCCTTGCACCTCCTCATTGACGATGAAACACAGAAAATGCATCGGAATTTAATACAATGGCACAATGCCGCTTTACGTACAAGAGGGCTGACACTCTAACTATCTATGATTTGAACCTCCCTGTGAGTCCAGTTTTAGATTCCGATGTTTCACTTCAGGTTTACTGAATCCCTTGGACCTTCTTATTGACGATGAAATACATAAATTGCATCCCAATTTAATACAAAAGGCACAATGCCGACTTAAGTAAAAGAGGACTGACATTCTCTCTTTCTATGATTTGAACCTCTCCTGTCAGTCCAGTTTTAGATTCCGATGCTTCACATTCCGATACTGTATACCTTGGACCTTCTTATTGACGATGAAACACAGAAATTGCACCCGAATTTAGTACAAAAGGCACAATGCCGACTTAAGTACAAGGGCACTGACACTCTCACTTTCTATGATTTGAACCTCTCCTGTGAGTTTAGTTTGAGATTCCGATGCTTCACGTCAGTTTTACTGTATCCCTTGGACATTCTTATTGACGATGAGACACAGAAATTGCATCGGAATTTAATACAAAAGGCACAATGCCGACCTATGTAAAAGAGGACTGACACTCTCACTTTCTATGATTTGAAATTCTCCTGTGAATCCAGTTTTTGATTCCGATGCGTCACTTTAGTTTTACCGTATTCCTTGGACCTTCTCATTGACGATGAAACACAGAAAATGCATCGGAATTTAATACAAAGGCACAATGCCGACTTAAGTACAAGAGGACTGATACTCTAACTCTCTATGATTTGAACCTCCCTGTGAGTCCCGTTTTAGATTCCGATGCTTCACTTTAGGTTTACTGTATCCCTTGGACCTTGTTATTGATAATGAAATACAGAAATTGCATCCGAATTTAATACAAGAGGCACAATGCCGACTTAAGTAAAAGAGGACTGCCACTCTCTCTTTCTATGATTTGAACCTCTCCAGTGAGTCCAGTTTTAGATT
Organism: Schistocerca americana; assembly: GCF_021461395.2. Classification (NCBI taxonomy): domain Eukaryota; kingdom Metazoa; phylum Arthropoda; class Insecta; order Orthoptera; family Acrididae; genus Schistocerca; species Schistocerca americana. The sequence continues at coordinate 103,463 of NW_025725922.1, forward strand.
CCGTTGCTTCACTTCAGGTTTACTGTATCCCTTGGACCTTCTTATTGACGATGACACACAGAAATTGCATCCGAATTTAATACAAAAGGCACAATGCCGACTTAGCTAAAAAAGGACTGACACTCTCACTTTCTGTGATTTGAATCTCTCCTGTGAGTGGAGTTTTAGATTCCGATGCTTCACTTCAGGATTACTGTATCCCTTAGGACCTTCTTATTGACGATGAAACACAGAAATTGCATCCGAATGTAATACAAAAGGCACAATGCCGACCTATGTAAAAGAGGACTGACACTCTCACTTTCTATGATTTGAACTTCTGTAAATCCAGTTTTTGATACCGATGCGTCACTTCAGTTTTACCGTATTCCTTGCACCTTCTCATTGACGATGAAACACAGAAATTGCAGCCGAATTTGATACAAAAGGCACAATGCCGACTTAAGTACATGAGGACTGACACTCTCACTTTCTGTGATTTTAACCTCTGCTGTGAGTCCAGTTTTAGATTCCGATGCATCACTTCAGGTTTACTGTATCCCTTGGACCTTCTTATTGACGATGACACACAGAAATTGCATCCGAATTTAATACAAAAGGCACAATGCCGACTTAGCTAAAAAAGGACTGACACTCTCACTTTCTGTGATTTGAATCTCTCCTGTGAATGGAGTTTTAGATTCCGATGCTTCACTTCAGGATTACTGTATCCCTTAGGACCTCCTTATTGACGATGAAACACAGAAATTGCATCCGAATGTAATACAAAAGGCACAATGCCGACCTATGTAAAAGAGGACTGACACCCTCACTTTCTATGATTTGAACTTCTGTGAATCCAGTTTTTGATTCCGATGCGTCACTTCAGGTTTACCGTATTCTTTGCACCATCTCACTGACGATGAAACACAGAAAATGCATCGGAATTTAATACAAAGGCACAATGCCGACTTAAGTACAAGAGGACTGACACTCTAACTTTCTATGATTTGAACCTCCCTGTGAGTCCCGTTTTAGATTCCGATGCTTCACTTTAGGTTTACTGTATCCCTTGGACCTTCTTATTGACGATGAAATACAGAAATTGCATCCGAATTTAGTACAAGAGGCACAATGCCGACTTAAGTAAAAGAGGACTGACACTCTCTCTTTCTATGATCTGAACCTCTCCTGTGAGTCCAGTTTTAGATTCCGATGCTTCACTTCAGTTTTACTGTATCCCTTGGACCTTCTTATTGTCGTTGAAACACAGAAATTGCATGGAGTTTAATACAAAAGGCACAATGCCGACTTAAGTAAAAGAGGACTGACACTCTCACTTTCTATGATTTGAAATTCTGCTGTGAGTCCAGTTTTAGATTCCGATGCGTCACTTTAGGTTTACCGTATTCCTTGCACCTCCTCATTGACGATGAAACACAGAAAATGCATCGGAATTTAATACAATGGCACAATGCCGCTTTACGTACAAGAGGGCTGACACTCTAACTATCTATGATTTGAACCTCCCTGTGAGTCCAGTTTTAGATTCCGATGTTTCACTTCAGGTTTACTGAATCCCTTGGACCTTCTTATTGACGATGAAATACATAAATTGCATCCCAATTTAATACAAAAGGCACAATGCCGACTTAAGTAAAAGAGGACTGACATTCTCTCTTTCTATGATTTGAACCTCTCCTGTCAGTCCAGTTTTAGATTCCGATGCTTCACATTCCGATACTGTATACCTTGGACCTTCTTATTGACGATGAAACACAGAAATTGCACCCGAATTTAGTACAAAAGGCACAATGCCGACTTAAGTACAAGGGCACTGACACTCTCACTTTCTATGATTTGAACCTCTCCTGTGAGTTTAGTTTGAGATTCCGATGCTTCACGTCAGTTTTACTGTATCCCTTGGACATTCTTATTGACGATGAGACACAGAAATTGCATCGGAATTTAATACAAAAGGCACAATGCCACCTATGTAAAAGAGGACTGACACTCTCACTTTCTATGATTTGAAATTCTCCTGTGAATCCAGTTTTTGATTCCGATGCGTCACTTTAGTTTTACCGTATTCCTTGGACCTTCTCATTGACGATGAAACACAGAAAATGCATCGGAATTTAATACAAAGGCACAATGCCGACTTAAGTACAAGAGGACTGATACTCTAACTCTCTATGATTTGAACCTCCCTGTGAGTCCCGTTTTAGATTCCGATGCTTCACTTTAGGTTTACTGTATCCCATGGACCTTGTTATTGATAATGAAATACAGAAATTGCATCCGAATTTAATACAAGAGGCACAATGCCGACTTAAGTAAAAGAGGACTGCCACTCTCTCTTTCTATGATTTGAACCTCTCCAGTGAGTCCAGTTTTAGATTCCGTTGCTTCACTTCAGGTTTACTGTATCCCTTGGACCTTCTTATTGACGATGACACACCGAAATTGCATCCGAATTTAATACAAAAGGCACAATGCCGACTTAGCTAAAAAAGGACTGACACTCTCACTTTCTGTGATTTGAATCTCTCCTGTGAGTGGAGTTTTAGATTCCGATGCTTCACTTCAGGATTACTGTATCCCTTAGGACCTTCTTATTGACGATGAAACACAGAAATTGCATCCGAATGTAATACAAAAGGCACAATGCCGACCTATGTAAAAGAGGACTGACACTCTCACTTTCTATGATTTGAACTTCTGTAAATCCAGTTTTTGATTCCGATGCGTCACTTCAGTTTTACCGTATTCCTTGCACCTTCTCATTGACGATGAAACACAGAAATTGCATCCGAATTTGATACAAAAGGCACAATGCCGACTTAAGTACATGAGGACTGACACTCTCACTTTCTGTGATTTTAACCTCTGCTGTGAGTCCAGTTTTAGATTCCGATGCATCACTTCAGGATTACTGTATCCCTTGGACCTTCTTATTGACGATGACACACAGAAATTGCATCCGAATTTAATACAAAAGGCACAATGCCGACTTAGCTAAAAAAGGACTGACACTCTCACTTTCTGTGATTTGAATCTCTCCTGTGAGTGGAGTTTTAGATTCCGATGCTTCACTTCAGGATTACTGTATCCCTTAGGACCTTCTTATTGACGATGAAACACAGAAATTGCATCCGAATGTAATACAAAAGGCACAATGCCGACCCATGTAAAAGAGGACTGACACTCTCACTTTCTATGATTTGAACTTCTGTGAATCCAGTTTTTGATTCCGATGCGTCACTTCAGGTTTACCGTATTCTTTGCACCATCTCACTGACGATGAAACACAGAAAATGCATCGGAATTTAATACAAAGGCACAATGCCGACTTAAGTACAAGAGGACTGACACTCTAACTTTCTATGATTTGAACCTCCCTGTGAGTCCCGTTTTAGATTCCAATGCTTCACTTTAGGTTTACTGTATCCCTTGGACCTTCTTATTGACGATGAAATACAGAAATTGCATCCGAATTTAATACAAGAGGCACAATGCCGACTTAAGTAAAAGAGGACTGACACTCTCTCTTTCTATGATCTGAACCTCTCCTGTGAGTCCAGTTTTAGATTCCGATGCTTCACTTCAGTTTTACTGTATCCCTTGGACCTTCTTATTGTCGTTGAAACACAGAAATTGCATGGAAATTAATACAAAAGGCACAATGCCGACTTAAGTAAAAGAGGACTGACACTCTCACTTTCTATGATTTGAAATTCTGCTGTGAGTCCAGTTTTAGATTCCGATGCGTCACTTTAGGTTTACCATATTCCTTGCACCTCCTCATTGACGATGAAACACAGAAAATGCATCGGAATTTAATACAATGGCACAATGCCGCTTTACGTACAAGAGGGCTGACACTCTAACTATCTATGATTTGAACCTCCCTGTGAGTCCAGTTTTAGATTCCGATGTTTCACTTCAGGTTTACTGAATCCCTTGGACCTTCTTATTGACGATGAAATACATAAATTGCATCCGAATTTAATACAAAAGGCACAATGCCGACTTAAGTAAAAGAGGACTGACATTCTCTCTTTCTATGATTTGAACCTCCTCTGTCAGTCCAGTTTTAGATTCCGATGCTTCACATTCCGATACTGTATACCTTGGACCTTCTTATTGACGATGAAACACAGAAATTGCACCCGAATTTAGTACAAAAGGCACAATGCCGACTTAAGTACAAGGGCACTGACACTCTCACTTTCTATGATTTGAACCTCTCCTGTGAGTTTAGTTTGAGATTCCGATGCTTCACGTCAGTTTTACTGTATCCCTTGGACATTCTTATTGACGATGAGACACAGAAATTGCATCGGAATTTAATACAAAAGGCACAATGCCGACCTATGTAAAAGAGGACTAACACTCTCACTTTCTATGATTTGAACTCCTCCTGTGAATCCAGTTTTTGATTCCGATGCGTCACTTCAGTTTTACCGTATTCCTTGCACCTTCTCATTGACGATGAAACACAGAAAATGCATCGGAATTTAATACAATGGCACAATGCCGCTTTACGTACAAGAGGGCTGACACTCTAACTATCTATGATTTGAACCTCCCTGTGAGTCCCGTTTTAGATTCCGATGCTTCACTTTAGGTTTACTGTATCCCTTGGACCTTCTTATTGATAATGAAATACAGAAATTGCATCCGAATTTAATACAAGAGGCACAATGCCGACTTAAGTAAAAGAGGACTGCCACTCTCTCTTTCTATGATTTGAACCTCTCCAGTGAGTCCAGTTTTAGATTCCGATGCTTCACTTCAGGTTTACTGTATACCTTGCACCTTCTTATTAACGATGAAACACAGAAATTGCATCGGAATTAAATTCAAAAGGCACAATGCCGACTTAAGTTTAAGAGGACTGACACTCTAACTCTCTGTGATTTGAACCCCTGCTGGGAGTCCGGTTTTAGATTCCGATGGTTCACTTCAGGTTTACTGTACACCTTGTACCTTCTCATTGACGACAAAACACAGAAATTGCAGCCGAATTTGATACAAAAGGCACAATGCCGACTTAAGTACATGAGGACTGACACTCTCACTTTCTGTGATTTTAACCTCTCCTGTGAGTCCAGTATTAGATTCCGATGCTTCACTTCAGGTTTACTGTATCCCTTGGACCTTCTTATTGACGATGAAACACAGAAATTGCATCCGAATTTAATACAAAAGGCACAATGCCGACTTAGCTAAAAGAGGACTGACACTCTCACTTTCTGTGATTTGAGTCTCTCCTGTGAGTGGAGTTTTAGATTCCGATGCTTCACTTTAGGATTTCTGTATCCCTTAGGTCCTTCTTATTGACGATGAAACACAGAAATTGCATCCGAATGTAATACAAAAGGCACAATGCCGACCTATGTAAAAGAGGACTGACACTCTCACTTTCTATGATTTGAACTTCTGTGAATCCAGTTTTTGATTCCGATGCGTCACTTCAGGTTTACCGTATTCTTTGGACCATCTCATTGACGATGAAACACCGAAAATGCATCGGAATTTGATACAAAGGCACAATGCCGACTTAAGTACAAGAGGACTGACACTCTAACTTTCTATGATTTGAACCTCCCTGTGTGTCCCGTTTTAGATTCCGATGCTTCACTTTAGGTTTACTGTATCCCTTGGACCTTCTTATTGACGATGAAATACAGAAATTGCATCCGAATTTAATACAAGAGGCCCAATGCCGACTTAAGTAAAAGAGGACTGACACCTCTCTTTCTATGATTTGAACCTCTCCTGTCAGTCCGGTTTTAGATTCCGATGCTTCACATTCCGATACTGTATACCTTGGACCTTCTTATTGACGATGAAACACAGAAATTGCACCCAAATTTAGTACAAAAGGCACAATGCCGACTTAAGTACAAGAGCACTGACACACTCACTTTCTATGATTTGAACCTCTCCTGTGAGTTTAGTTTGAGATTCCGATGCTTCACATCAGTTTTACTGTATCCCTTGGACATTCTTATTGACGATGAGACACAGAAATTGCATCGGAATTTAATACAAAAGGCACAATGCCGACCTATGTAAAAGAGGACTGACACTCTCACTTTCTATGATTTGAACTTCTGTAAATCCAGTTTTTGATTCCGATGCGTCACTTCAGTTTTACCGTATTCCTTGCACCTTCTCATTGACGATGAAACACAGAAATTGCAGCCGAATTTGATACAAAAGGCACAATGCCGACTTAAGTACATGAGGACTGACACTCTCACTTTCTGTGATTTTAACCTCTGCTGTGAGTCCAGTTTTAGATTCCAATGCATCACTTCAGGTTTACTGTATCCCTTGGACCTTCTTATTGACGATGACACACAGAAATTGCATCCGAATTGAATACAAAAGGCACAATGCCGACTTAGCTAAAAAAGGACTGACACTCTCACATTCTGTGATTTGAATCTCTCCTGTGAGTGGAGTTTTAGATTCCGGTGCTTCACTTCAGGATTACTGTATCCCTTAGGACCTTCTTATTGACGATGAAACACAGAAATTGCATCCGAATGTAATACAAAAGGCACAATGCCGACCTATGTAAAAGAGGACTGACACTCTCACTTTCTATGATTTGAACTTCTGTGAATCCAGTTTTTGATTCCGATGCGTCACTTCAGGTTTACCGTATTCTTTGCACCATCTCACTGACGATGAAACACAGAAAATGCATCGGAATTTAATACAAAGGCACAATGCCGACTTAAGTACAAGAGGACTGACACTCTAACTTTCTATGATTTGAACCTCCCTGTGAGTCCCGTTTTAGATTCCGATGCTTCACTTTAGGTTTACTGTATCCCTTGCACCTTCTTATTGACGATGAAACATAGAAATTGGATCGGAATTAAATTCAAAAGGCACAATGCCGACTTAAGTACAAGAGGACTGACACTCTATCTGTGATTTGAACCCCTGCTGGGAGTCCAGTTTTAGATTCCGATGGTTCACTTCAGGTTTACTGTACACCTTGGACCTTCTCATTGACGATGAAACACAGAAATTGCATCCGAATTTGATACAAAAGGCACAATGAGGACTTAAGTACATGAGGACTGACACTCTCACCTTCTGTGATTTTAACCTCTCCTGTGAGTCCAGTTTTAGATTCCGATGCTTCACTTCAGGTTTACTGTATCCCTTGGACCTTCTTATTGACGATGAAACGCAGAAATTGCATCCGAATTTAATACAAAAGGCACAATGCCGACTTAGCTAAAAGAGGACTGACACTCACACTTTCTGTGATTTGAATCTCTCCTGTTAGTGGAGTTTTAGATTCCGATGCTTCACTTCAGGATTACTGTATCCCTTAGGACCTTCTTATTGACGATGAAACACAGAAATTGCATCCGAATTTATTACAAAAGGGACCTTGCCGACTTAAGTAAAAGAGGACTGAACCTCTCACTTTCTTATGATTTGAACCCCTCCGGTGAGTCCAGTTTTAGATTCCGATGGTTCACTTCAGGTTTACTGTATACCTTGTACCTTCTTATTGACGATGAAACACAGAATTTGCATCCGAATTTAATATAAAAAGCACAATGCCGACTTAAGTACAAGAGGACTGACACTCTCCCTTTCTATGATTTGAACCTCTCCTGTGGGTCCAGTTTTAGATTCCGATGCTTCAATTCAGGTTTACTGTATCAATTGGACCTTCTTATTGACGACGAAACACAGAAATGGCATCCGAATTTAATACAAAATGCACAATGCCGTCTTAAGTACATGAAGACTGACACTCTCACTTTCTATGATTTGAACCTCTCCTGCGAGTCCAGTTTTAGATTCCGATGCTTCACTTCAGGTTTACTGTATCCCTTGGACCTTCTTATTGACGATGAAACACAGAAATTGCATCCGAATTTAATACAAAAGGCACCATGCCGACTTAAGTAAATGAGGACTGATCCTCTCACTTTCCATGATTTGAACCTCTCCTGTGAGTCCAGTTTTCGATTCCGATGCTTCACATTAAGTTTACTGTATACCTTGCACCTTCTTATTGACGATGAAACACAGAAATTCAATCGGGATTAAATTCAAAAGGCACAATTCCGACTTAAGTACAAGACGAATGACACCCTAACTCTCTATGATTTGAACCTCTAATCGGAGTCCAGTTTTAGATTCCATGCTTCACTTCAGGTTTACTGTATTCCTTGCACCTTCTTATTTACGATGAAACACAGAAATTGTATCGGAATTAGATTCAAAAGGCACAATGCCGACTTAAGTACAAGAGGACTGACACTCTAACTCTCTTTTATTTGAGCATCTCCTGTGAGTCCAGTTTAGGATTCCGATGCTTCACTTCAGGTTTACTGTATACCTTGCACCTTCTTATTGACGATGAAAAACAGAAATAGCATCGGAATTAAATTCAAAAGACACATTGCCGACTTAAATACAAGAGGACTGACACTCTAACTATCTATTTTTTGAACCTGTCCTGTGAGTCCAGTTTTGGAATCCGATGCTTCACTTCAGGTTTACTGTATCCCTTGGACCTTCTTATTGACGACGAAAAACAGAAATTGCATCCGAATTTGATACTAAAGGAACAATGCCGACTTAAGTAAAAGAGGACTGACACTCTCACTTTCTGTGATTTGAACCAGTCCTGTGAGTCCAGTTTTAGATTCCGATGCTTCACTTCAGGTTTACTGTATACCTTGCACCTTCTTATTGACGCTGAAACACAGATATTACATTGGAATTAAATTGAAAAAGCACAATGTCGACTTAAGTATAAGAAGACTGACACTCTAACTTACTAAGATTTGATCCTCTCCTGTGAGTCCAGTTTCAGATTCCGATGCATCCCTTCAGGTTTACTGTATCCCTTGGACCTTCTTATTGACGATGAAACACAGAAATTGCATCCGAATTTAATACAAAAGGCACAATGCCGACATAAGTAATAGAGGACTGCCACTCTCACTTTCTATGATTTGAATTTCTCCTGTGAGTCCAGTTTTGGTTTCCGATGCGTCACTTCAGGTTTACCGTACACCTTGCACCTTCTTATTGACGATGAACGACAGAAATTTGCATCGGAATTTAATACAAAGGCAAAATGCTGACATTAGTACAAGAGGCCTGACACTCTAACTTTCTATGATTTGAACCTCTCCTGTGAGTCCAGTTTCAGATTCCGATGCTTTACTTCAGGTTTACTGTATCCCATGGACGTTCTTATTGACGATGAAATACAGAAATTGCATCCGAATTTAATACAAAAGGCACAATGCCGACTTAGGTAAAAGAGGCCTGACACTCACCCTTTCTACGATTTGAACAACTCCCTTGAGTCCAGTTTTAGATTCCGGTGCTTCACTTCAGGTTTACTACATACCTTGCACCTTCTTATTGACGATGAAACATAGAAATTGCATCGGAATTAAATTCAAAAGGCACAATACCGAGTTAGGTACAAAAGGACTGACACTCTAACTATCTATGATTTGAACCTCTCCTGTGAGTCCAGTTTTAGATTCCGATGCTTCACTTCAGGTTTACTGTATCACTTGGACCTTGTAATTGACGATGAAACACAGAAATTGCATCCGAATTTAATACAAAAGGCACAATGCCGACTTAACTAATAGAGGACTGACACTCTCACTTTCTGTGATTTGAATCTCTCCTCGGAGTCGAGTTTTAGACTCCGATGCTTCACTTCAGGTTTACTGTATACCTTTCACCTTCTTATTGACGATGAAATGCAGAAATAGCATCAAAATGAAATTGAAAATGCACAATGCCGACTTAAGTACAAGAGGACTGACACTCTAACTTTCTATGATTTGAACCTCTCCTGTGAGTCCAGTTATAGATTCCGATGCTTCACTTCAGTTTTACTGTATCCCTTGCACCTTCTTATTGACGATGAAACACAGACTTTGCATCGGAATTTTATACTAAAGGCACAATGCCGACTTAAGTACAAGAATACTGACACTCTAACTCTCTATGATCTGAACCTCTCCTGTGAGTCCAGTTTTAGATTCCGATGCTTCACTTCAGGTTTACTGTATACCTTGCACCTTCTTATTGACGATGAAACACAAAAATTGCATCGGAATTAAATTCAAAAGGCACAATGAAGACTTAAGTACAAGAGGACTGACACTCTAACTGCCTACGATTTGAACCTCTCCTGTGAGTCCAGTTTTATATTCCGATGCTTCACTTCAGGTTTACTGTATCCCATGGAGCTTCTAATTGACGATGAAACACAGATATTGCATCCAAATTTAATACAAAAGGCACAATGCCGACTTAAGTACAAGAGGACTGACACTCTCACTTTCTATGATTTGAAGATCTCCTGTGAGTCCAGATTTAGGTTCCGATGGTTCACTTCAGGTTTACACTATACCTTGTACCTTGTTATTGACGTTGAAACACAGAAAATGCGTCGGAATTTAATACAAAAGGCAGAATGCCGATTTAAGTACAAGAGGACTGACACTCTCCCTTTCAATGATTTGAACCTCTCCTGTGAGTCCAGTTTTAGATTCCGATGGTTCACTTCAGTTTTACTGTATCCCTTGGACCTTCTTATTGACGATGAAACACAGAAATTGCATCCGAATTTCATACAAAATGCACAATGCCGACTTAAGTACAAGAGGAACGACACTCTCCCGTACTATGATTTGGACCTCTCCTGTGAGTCCAGTTTTAGATTCCGATGCGTCACTTCAGGTTTACCGTATTCCTTGCACCTTCTTATTGACGATGAAACACAGAAAATGCATCGGAATTTAATACAAAGGCACAATGCCGACATAAGTACAAGAGGACTGACACTCTTACTTTCTATGATTTGAACCTCCCTGTGAGTCCAGTTTTAGATTCCGATGCTTTACTTCAGAATTACTGTATCCCTAGGACCTTCTTATTGACGATTATATACAGAAATTGCATCCGAATTTAATACAAAAGTCACAATGCCGACTTAAGTAAAAGAGGACTGACACTCTCTCTTTCTATGATTTGAACCTCTCCTGTGAGTCCAGGTTTAGATTCCGATGCTTCACTTTAGGTTTACTGTATACCTTGCACATTCTTATTGACGATGAAACATAGAAATTGCATCGGAATTAAATTGAAAAGGCACAATGCCGACTTAAGTAAAAGAGGACTGACACTCTAACTCTCTATGATCTGAACCTCTCCTGTGAGTCCAGTTTTAGATTCCGATGCTTCACTTCAGGTCTACTGTATACCTTGCACCTTCTTATTGACGATGAAACACAAAAATTGCATCGCAATTAAATTCAAAAGGCACAATGAAGACTTAAGTACAAGAGGACTGACACTCTAAATATATATGATTTGAACCTCTCCTGTGAGTCCAGTTTTAGATTCCGATGCTTCACTTCAGGTTTACTGTATCCCATGGAGCTTCTAATTGACGATGAAACACAGATATTGCATCCAAATTTAATACAAAAGGCACAATGCCGACTTAAGTACAAGAGGACTGACACTCTCACTTTCTATGATTAGAAGCCCTCCTGTGAGTCCAGTTTTAGATTCCGATGGTTCACTTCAGGTTTACTGTATACCTTGTACCTTGTTATTGACGTTGAAACACAGAAAATGCGTCGGAATTTAATACAAAAGGCACAATGCCGATTTAAGTACAAGAGGACTGACACTCTCCCTTTCAATGATTTGAACCTCTCCTGTGAGTCCAGTTTTAGATTCCGATGGTTCACTTCAGGTTTACTGTATCCCTAGGACCTTCTTATTGACGATGAAACAAAGAAATTGCATCCGAATTTCATACAAAATGCACAATGCCGACTTAAGTACAAGAGGACTGACACTCTAACTTTCTATGATTTGAACCTCTCCTGTGAGTCCAGTTTTGGAATCCGATGCTTCACTTCAGGTTTACTGTATCCCTTGGACCTTCTTATTGACGATGAAACACAGAAATTGCATCCGAATTTAATACGAAAGGCACAATGCCGACTTAAGTACATGTTGACTGACACTCACACTTTCTATGATTTGAACCCCTCCTGTGAGTCCAGTTTTAGATTCCGATGCTTCACTTCAGGTTTACTGTATCCCTTGGACCTTCTTATTGACGATGAAACACAGAAATTGCATACGAATTTAATACAAAAGGCACCATGCAGACTTAAGTAAAAGAGGACTGATTCTCTCACTTTCCATGATTTGAACCTCTCCTGTGAGTCCAGTTTTAGATTTCGATGCTTCACTTCTGGTTTACTGTATACCTTGCACCTTCTTATTGACGATGAAACACCGAAATTGCATCGGACTTTAATACAAAAGGCACCATGCCGACTTAAGTAAAAGCGGACTGACACTCTCTCTTTCTATGATTTGAACCTCTCCTGTGAGTCCAGGTTTAGATTCCGATGCTTCACTTCCGGTTTACTGTATACCTTGCACCTTCTTATTGACGATGAATCGCAGAAATTGCATCGGAATTAAATTCTAAAGGCACAATTCCGACTTAAGTACAAGAGGAACGACACTCTCCCGTACTATGATTTGGACCTCTCCTGTGAGTCCAGTTTTAGATTCCGATGCGTCACTTCAGGTTTACCGTATTCCTTGCACCTTCTTATTGACGATGAAACACAGAAAATGCATCGGAATTTAATACAAAGGCACAATGCCGACATAAGTACAAGAGGACTGACACTCTTACTTTCTATGATTTGAACCTCCCTGTGAGTCCAGTTTTAGATTCCGATGCTTTACTTCAGAATTACTGTATCCCTAGGACCTTCTTATTGACGATTATATACAGAAATTGCATCCGAATTTAATACAAAAGTCACAATGCCGACTTAAGTAAAAGAGGACTGACACTCTCTCTTTCTATGATTTGAACCTCTCCTGTGAGTCCAGGTTTAGATTCCGATGCTTCACTTTAGGTTTACTGTATACCTTGCACATTCTTATTGACGATGAAACATAGAAATTGCATCGGAATTAAATTGAAAAGGCACAATGCCGACTTAAGTAAAAGAGGACTGACACTCTAACTCTCTATGATCTGAACCTCTCCTGTGAGTCCAGTTTTAGATTCCGATGCTTCACTTCAGGTCTACTGTATACCTTGCACCTTCTTATTGACGATGAAACACAAAAATTGCATCGCAATTAAATTCAAAAGGCACAATGAAGACTTAAGTACAAGAGGACTGACACTCTAAATATATATGATTTGAACCTCTCCTGTGAGTCCAGTTTTAGATTCCGATGCTTCACTTCAGGTTTACTGTATCCCATGGAGCTTCTAATTGACGATGAAACACAGATATTGCATCCAAATTTAATACAAAAGGCACAATGCCGACTTAAGTACAAGAGGACTGACACTCTCACTTTCTATGATTAGAAGCCCTCCTGTGAGTCCAGTTTTAGATTCCGATGGTTCACTTCAGGTTTACTGTATACCTTGTACCTTGTTATTGACGTTGAAACACAGAAAATGCGTCGGAATTTAATACAAAAGGCACAATGCCGATTTAAGTACAAGAGGACTGACACTCTCCCTTTCAATGATTTGAACCTCTCCTGTGAGTCCAGTTTTAGATTCCGATGGTTCACTTCAGGTTTACTGTATCCCTAGGACCTTCTTATTGACGATGAAACAAAGAAATTGCATCCGAATTTCATACAAAATGCACAATGCCGACTTAAGTACAAGAGGACTGACACTCTAACTTTCTATGATTTGAACCTCTCCTGTGAGTCCAGTTTTGGAATCCGATGCTTCACTTCAGGTTTACTGTATCCCTTGGACCTTCTTATTGACGATGAAACACAGAAATTGCATCCGAATTTAATACAAAAGGCACAATGCCGACTTAAGTACATGTTGACTGACACTCACACTTTCTATGATTTGAACCCCTCCTGTGAGTCCAGTTTTAGATTCCGATGCTTCACTTCAGGTTTACTGTATCCCTTGGACCTTCTTATTGACGATGAAACACAGAAATTGCATACGAATTTAATACAAAAGGCACCATGCAGACTTAAGTAAAAGAGGACTGATTCTCTCACCTTCCATGATTTGAACCTCTCCTGTGAGTCCAGTTTTAGATTTCGATGCCTCACTTCAGGTTTACTGTATACCTTGCACCTTCTTATTGACGATGAAACACCGAAATTGCATCGGACTTTAATACAAAAGGCACCATGCCGACTTAAGTAAAAGCGGACTGACACTCTCTCTTTCTATGATTTGAACCTCTCCTGTGAGTCCAGGTTTAGATTCCGATGCTTCACTTCCGGTTTACTGTATACCTTGCACCTTCTTATTGACGATGAATCGCAGAAATTGCATCGGAATTAAATTCTAAAGGCACAATTCCGACTTAAGTACAAGAGGACTGACACTCTAACTCTCTATGATTTGAACCTCTCCTGTGCGTCCAGTTTTAGATTCCGATGCTTCACTTCAGGTTTACTGTATCCCTTGGGCCTTCTTATTGACGATGAAACTCAAAAATTACATCCGAATTTAACACAAAAGGCACAATGCCGACTTAAGTACAAGAGGACTGAACCTCTCACTTTCTATGATTGGAACCTCTCCTGTGATTCCAGTTTTAGATTCGGATGTTTCACTTCAGGTTTACTGTATACCTTGCAACTCCTTATTGACGATGAAACACAGAAATTGCATCCGAATTTAATACAAAAGGCACAATGCCAACTTAAGTACAAGAGGACTGGCACTCTCCCTTTCTATGATATGAACTTCTCCTGTGAGTCCAGTTTTAGATTCCGATGCCTCACTTCTGGTTTACTGTATCCCTTGGACCTTCTTATTGACGAAGAAACACAGAAATTGCATCGGAATTTAATACAAAAGGCACAATGCCGACTTAAGTACAAGAGGACTGACACTCTCACTTTCTATGATTTGAACTTCTCCTGTGAGTCCAGTTTTATATTCCGTAGCGTCACTTCAGGTTTACCGTATTCCTTGCACCTTCTTATTGACGATGAAACACAGAAAATGCATCGGAATTTAATACAAAGGCACAATGCCGACATAAGTACAAGAGGACTGACACTCTTACTTTCTACGATTTGAACCTCCCTGTGAGTCCAGTTTTAGATTCCGATGCTTCACTTCAGAATTACTGTATCCCTGGGACCTTCTTATTGACGATGATATACAGAAATTGCATCCGAATTTAATACAAGAGGCACAATGCCGACTTAAGTAAAAGAGGACTGACACTCTCTCTTTCTATGATTTGAACCTCTCCTGTGAGTCCAGTTTTAGATTCCGATGCTTCACTTTAGGTTTACTGTATACCTTGCACGTTCTTATTGACGATGAAACATAGAAATTGCATCGGAATTAAATTGAAAAGGCACAATTCCGACTTAAGTAAAGAGGACTGACACTCTAACTCTCTATGATCTGAACCTCTCCTGTGAGTCCAGTTTTAGATTCCGATGCTTCACTTCAGGTTTACTGTATCCCATGGAGCTTCTAATTGACGATGACACACAGATATTGCATCCAAATTTAATACAAAAGACACAATGCCGACTTAAGTACAAGAGGACTGACACCCTAACTTTCTATGATTTGAATCTCTCCTGTGAGTCCAGTTTTGGATTTCGATGCTTCACTTCAGGTTTACTGTATACCTTGCACCGTCTTATTGACGATGTAACAAAACAATTGCATCGGAATTAAATTCAAAATGCACAATGCCGTCTTAAGTACAAGAGCACTGACACTCTAACTCTCTATGATTTGAACCTCTCCTGTGTCTCCAGTTTTGGATTTCGATGCTTCACTTTAGGTTTACTGTATACCTTGCACCTTCTTATTGACGATTAAACACAGAAATTGCATCCGAATTAAATTCAAAAGGCACAATGCCGACTTAAGTACAAGAGGACTGACACTCTCACTTTCTATGATTTGAACCTCTCCTGTGAGTCCAGTATTAGATTCCGATGCTTCACTTCAGGTTTACTGTATCCATTGGACCTTCTTATTGACGATGAAATACAGAAGTTGCATCGGAATTTAATACAAAAGGCACAATGCCGACTTAAGTAAAAGAGGACCGACACTCTCTCTTTCTATTATTTGAACCGCTCCGGTGAGTCCAGTTTTATATTCCGATGCTTCACTTAAGGTTTACTGTATACCTTGCACCTTCTTATTGACGATGAAACACAGAAATTGCATCGGAATTAAATTCAGAAGGCACAATGCTGAGTTAAGTACAAGAGGACTGACACTCTAACTCTCTATGATTTGAACCTCTCCTGTGAATCCAGTTTTAAATTCCGATGCTTCACTTCAGGTTTACTGTATACCTTGCACCTTGTTATTGACGATGAAACACAGAAATTGCATCGGAATACAATTCAAAAGACACAATGCCGACTTAAGTACAAGAGGACTGACACTCTCACATTCTATGATTTGAACCTCTCCTGTGAGTCCAGTTTTAGGTTACGATGCTTCACTTCAGGTTTACTGTATGCCTTGTACCTTCTTATTGACGATGAAACACAGAAATTGCATCCGAATTTAATACAAAAGGCCGACTAAAGTAAAAGAGGACTGACACTCTCTCTTTCTATGATTTGAATCTCTCCTGTGAGTCCACTTTTACATTCTGATGCTTCACTTCAGGTTTACTGTATACCGTGCACCTTCTTATTGACGATGAAACAC
Organism: Schistocerca americana; assembly: GCF_021461395.2. NCBI lineage: Eukaryota > Metazoa > Arthropoda > Insecta > Orthoptera > Acrididae > Schistocerca > Schistocerca americana. Next base: position 120,225 of record NW_025725922.1, read on the forward strand.
AGAAATTGCATCGGAATATAATTCAAAAGACACAATGCCGACTTAAGTACAAGAGGACTGACACTCTCACATTCTATGATTTGAACCTCTCCTGTGAGTCCAGTTTTCGGTTCCGATGCTTCACTTCAGGTTTACTGTATGCCTTGGACCTTCTTATTGACGATGAAACACAGAAATTGCATCCGAATTAAATACAAAAGGCACAATGCCGACTTAAGTAAAAGAGGACTGTCACTCTCTCTTTCTATGATTTGAACCTCTCCTGTGAGTCCAGTTTTAGATTCCGATGCTTCACTTTAGGTTTACTGTATACCTTGCACCGTCTTATTGACGATGTAACAAAACAATTGCATCGGAATTAAATTCAAAATGCACAATGCCGTCTTAAGTACAAGAGCACTGACACTCTAACTCTCTATGATTTGAACCTCTCCTGTGTCTCCAGTTTTGGATTTCGATGCTTCACTTTAGGTTTACTGTATACCTTGCACCTTCTTATTGACGATTAAACACAGAAATTGCATCCGAATTAAATTCAAAAGGCACAATGCCGACTTAAGTACAAGAGGACTGACACTCTCACTTTCTATGATTTGAACCTCTCCTGTGAGTCCAGTATTAGATTCCGATGCTTCACTTCAGGTTTACTGTATCCATTGGACCTTCTTATTGACGATGAAATACAGAAGTTGCATCGGAATTTAATACAAAAGGCACAATGCCGACTTAAGTAAAAGAGGACCGACACTCTCTCTTTCTATTATTTGAACCGCTCCGGTGAGTCCAGTTTTATATTCCGATGCTTCACTTAAGGTTTACTGTATACCTTGCACCTTCTTATTGACGATGAAACACAGAAATTGCATCGGAATTAAATTCAGAAGGCACAATGCTGAGTTAAGTACAAGAGGACTGACACTCTAACTCTCTATGATTTGAACCTCTCCTGTGAATCCAGTTTTAAATTCCGATGCTTCACTTCAGGTTTACTGTATACCTTGCACCTTGTTATTGACGATGAAACACAGAAATTGCATCGGAATACAATTCAAAAGACACAATGCCGACTTAAGTACAAGAGGACTGACACTCTCACATTCTATGATTTGAACCTCTCCTGTGAGTCCAGTTTTAGGTTACGATGCTTCACTTCAGGTTTACTGTATGCCTTGTACCTTCTTATTGACGATGAAACACAGAAATTGCATCCGAATTTAATACAAAAGGCCGACTAAAGTAAAAGAGGACTGACACTCTCTCTTTCTATGATTTGAATCTCTCCTGTGAGTCCACTTTTACATTCTGATGCTTCACTTCAGGTTTACTGTATACCGTGCACCTTCTTATTGACGATGAAACACAGAAATTGCATCGGAATATAATTCAAAAGACACAATGCCGACTTAAGTACAAGAGGACTGACACTCTCACATTCTATGATTTGAACCTCTCCTGTGAGTCCAGTTTTCGGTTCCGATGCTTCACTTCAGGTTTACTGTATGCCTTGGACCTTCTTATTGACGATGAAACACAGAAATTGCATCCGAATTAAATACAAAAGGCACAATGCCGACTTAAGTAAAAGAGGACTGTCACTCTCTCTTTCTATGATTTGAACCTCTCCTGTGAGTCCAGTTTTAGATTCCGATGCTTCACTTTAGGTTTACTGTATACCTTGCACCGTCTTATTGACGATGTAACAAAACAATTGCATCGGAATTAAATTCAAAATGCACAATGCCGTCTTAAGTACAAGAGCACTGACACTCTAACTCTCTATGATTTGAACCTCTCCTGTGTCTCCAGTTTTGGATTTCGATGCTTCACTTTAGGTTTACTGTATACCTTGCACCTTCTTATTGACGATTAAACACAGAAATTGCATCAGAATTAAATTCAAAAGGCACAATGCCGACTTAAGTACAAGAGGACTGACACTCTCACTTTCTATGATTTGAACCTCTCCTGTGAGTCCAGTATTAGATTCCGATGCTTCACTTCAGGTTTACTGTATCCATTGGACCTTCTTATTGACGATGAAACACAGAAATTGCATCCGAATTAAATACAAAGGGCACAATGCCGACTTAAGTAAAAGAGGACTGTCACTCTCTCTTTCTATGATTAGAACCTCTCCTGTGAGTCCAGTTTTAGATTCCGATGCTTCACTTCAGGTTTACTGTATACCTTGCACCTTCTTATTGACGATGAAACACAGAAATTGCATCGGAATATAATTCAAAAGACACAATGCCGACTTAAGTACAAGAGGACTGACACTCTCACATTCTATGATTTGAACCTCTCCTGTGAGTCCAGTTTTCGGTTCCGATGCTTCACTTCAGGTTTACTGTATGCCTTGGACCTTTTTATTGACGATGAAACACAGAAATTGCATCCGAATTAAATACAAAAGGCACAATGCCGACTTAAGTAAAAGAGGACTGTCACTCTCTCTTTCTATGATTTGAACCTCTCCTGTGAGTCCAGTTTTAGATTACGATGCTTCACTTCAGGTTTACTGTATACCTTGCACCGTCTTATTGACGATGTAACAAAACAATTGCATCGGAATTAAATTCAAAATGCACAATGCCGTCTTAAGTACAAGAGCACTGACACTCTAACTCTCTATGATTTGAACCTCTCCTGTGTCTCCAGTTTTGGATTTCGATGCTTCACTTTAGGTTTACTGTATACCTTGCACCTTCTTATTGACGATTAAACACAGAAATTGCATCCGAATTAAATTCAAAAGGCACAATGCCGACTTAAGTACAAGAGGACTGACACTCCCACTTTCTATGATTTGAACCTCTCCTGTGAGTCCAGTATTAGATTCCGATGCTTCACTTCAGGTTTACTGTATCCATTGGGTCTTCTTATTGACGATGAAATACAGAAATTGCATCCGAATTTAATACAAAAGGCACAATGCCGACTTAAGTAAAAGAGGACCGACACTCTCTCTTTCTATTATTTGAACCGCTCCTGTGAGTCCAGTTTTATATTCCGATGCTTCACTTAAGGTTTACTGTATACCTTGCACCTTCTTATTTACGATGTAACACAACAATTGCATCGGAATTAAATTCAAAATGCACAATGCCGTCTTAAGTACAGGAGCACTGACACTCTAACTCTCTATGATTTGAACCTCTCCTGTGTGTCCAGTTTTGGATTTCGATGCTTCACTTTATGTTTACTGTATACCTTGCACCTTCTTATTGACGATTAAACACAGAAATTGCATCCGAATTAAATTCAAAAGGCACAATGCCGACTTAAGTACAAGAGGACTGACACTCTCACTCTCTAGGATTTGAACCTCTCCTGTGAGTCCAGTTTTATATTCCGATCCTTCACTTCAGGTTTACTGTATCCCTTTGACCTTCTAATTGACGATGAAACACAGAAATTGCATCCGAATATAATACAAAAGGCACAATGCCGACTTAAGTGCAATAGGACTGACACTCTCACTTTCTATGTTTCGAACCTCTCCTGTGAGTCCATTTTTAGATTCCGATAGTTCACTTCAGGTTTACTCTACCTTGTACCTTCTTATTGACGATGAAACACAGAAATTGCATCCGAATTTAATACAAAAGGCACAATGCCGACTTAAGTACAAGAGGACTGACACTCTCCCTTTCTATGATTTGAACCTCTCCTGTGAGTCCAGTTCTAGATTCCGGTGCTTCACTTCAGGTTTACTGTATCCCCTAGACCTTCTTATTGACGATGAAACACAGAAATTGCATCCGAATTTAATACAAAAGGCCGACGTAAGTAAAAGATTACTGACACTCTCTCTTTCTATGTTTTGAATCTCTCCTGTGAGTCCAGTTATAGATTCTGATGCTTCATTTCAGGTTTACTGTATACCTTGCACCTTCTTATTGACGATGAAACACAGAAATTGCATCGGAATTTAATACAAAAGGCATAATGCCGACTTAAGTACAAGAGGACTGACACTCTCACTTTCTATGATTTGAACCTCTCCTGTGAGTCCACTTTTAGATTCCGATGCTTCACTTCAGGTTTACTGTATCCTTTGGCCCTTCTTATTGACGATGAAATACAGAAATTTCATCCGGATTTATTACAAAAGGCACAATGCCGACTTAAGTAAAAGAGGACTGTCACTCTCTCTTTCTATGATTTGAACCTCTCCTGTGAGTCCAGTTCTAGATTCCGGTGCTTCACTTCAGGTTTACTGTATCCCTTAGACCTTCTTATTGACGATGAAACACAGAAATTGCATCCGAATTTAATACAAAAGGCCGACGTAAGTAAAAGATTACTGACACTCTCTCTTTCTATGATTTGAATCTCTCCTGTGAGTCCAGTTATAGATTCTGATGCATCATTTCAGGTTTACTGTATACCTTGCACCTTCTTATTGACGATGAAACACAGAAATTGCATCGGAATATAATTCAAAAGACACAATGCCGACTTAAGTACAAGAGGACTGACACTCTCACTTTCTATGATTTGAACCTCTCCTGTGAGTCCAGTTTTAGGTTCCGATGCTTCACTTAAGGTTTACTGTATCCCGTGGACCTTCTTACTGACGATAAAACACAGAAATTGCATCCGAATTAAATACAAAAGGCACTATGCCGACTTAAGTAAAAGAGGACTGTCACTCTCTCTTTCTATGATTGGAACCTCTCCTGTGAGTCCAGTTTTAGATTCCGATGCTTTACTTCAGGTTTACTGTATACCTTGCACCTTCTTATTGACGATGAAACACAGAAATTGCATCGGAATATAATTCAAAAGACACAATGGCGACTTAAGTACAAGAGGACTGACACTCTCACTATCTATGATTTGAACCTCTCCTGTGAGTCCAGTTTTAGGTTCCGATGCTTCACTTCAGGTTTACTGTATCCCTTGGACCTTCTTATTGACGATAAAACACAGAAATTGCATCCGAATTAAATACAAAAGGCACAATGCCGACTTAAGTAAAAGAGGACTGTCACTCTCTCTTTCTATGATTTGAACCTCTCCTGTGAGTTTAGTTTTAGATTCCGATGCTTTACTTCAGGTTTACTGTATACCTTGCACCGACGTATTGACGATGTAACACAAGAATTGCATCGGAATTAAATTCAAAAGGCACAATGCAGACTTAAGTACAAGAGGACTGACACTCTAACTCTCTATGATTTGAACCTCTCCTGTGAGTCCAGTTTTGGATTTCGATGCTTCACTTCAGGTTTACTGTATACCTTGCACCTTCTTTTTGACGATTAAACACAGAAATTGCATCCGAATTAAATTCAAAAGGCACAATACCGACTTAAGTACAAGAGGACAGACACTCTTACTCTCTAGGATTTCAACCTCTCCTGTGAGTCCAGTTTTAGATTCCGATGCTTCACTTCAGTCTTACTGTATCCCTTGGACCTTCTTATTGACGATGAAACACAGAAATTGCATCCGAATTAAATACAAAAGGCACAATGCCGACATAAGTAAAAGAGGACTGACACTCTCACATTCTATGATTTGAACCTCTCCTGTGAGACCAGTCTTAGGTTCCGATGCTTCACTTCAGGTTTACTGTATGCCTTGGACCTTCTTATTGACGATGAAACACAGATATTGCATCCGAATTAAATACAAAAGGCACAATGCCGACTTAAGTAAAAGAGGACTGTCACTCTCTCTTTCTATGATTTGAACCTCTCCTGTGACTCCAGTTTTAGATTCCGATGCTTCACTTCAGGTTTACTGTATACCTTGCACCGTCTTATTGACGATGTAACACAACAATTGCATCGGAATTAAATTCAAAATGCACAATGCCGTCTTAAGTACAAGAGCACTGACACTCTAACTCTCTATGATGTGAACCTCTCCTGTGTGTCCAGTTTTGGATTTCGATGCTTCACTTTAGGTTTACTGTATATCTTGCACCTTCTTATTGACGAATAAACACAGAAATTGCATCCGAATTAAATTCAAAAGGCACAATGCCGACTTAAGTACAAGAGGACTGACACTCTTACTCTCTAGGATTTGAACCTCTCCTGAGAGTCCAGTTTTAGATTCCGATGCTTCACTTCAGGTTTACAGTATCCCTTGGACCTTCTAATTGACGATGAAACACAGAAATTGCATCCGAATATAATACAAAAGGCACAATGCCGACTTAAGTGCAATAGGACTGACACTGTCACTTTCTATGTTTTGAACCTCTCCTGTGAGTCCATTTTTAGATTCCGATAGTTCACTTCAGGTTTACACTATACCTTGTACCTTCTTATTGACGATGAAACACAGAAATTGCATCCGAATTTAATACAAAAGGCACAATGCCGACTTAAGTACAAGAGGACTGACACTCTCCCTTTCTATGATTTGAACCTCTCCTGTGAGTCCAGTTCTAGATTCCGGTGCTTCACTTCAGGTTTACTGTATCCCTTAGACCTTCTTATTGACGATGAAACACAGAAATTGCATCCGAATTTAATACAAATGGCCGACGTAAGTAAAAGAGGACTGACACTCTCTCTTTCTATGATTTGAATCTCTCCTGTGAGTCCAGTTATAGATTCTGATGCTTCACTTCAGGTTTACTGTATACCTTGCACCTTCTTATTGACGATGAAACACAGAAATTGCATCGGAATTTAATACAAAAGGCATAATGCCGACTTAAGTACAAGAGGACTGACACTCTCACATTCTATGATTTGAACCTCTCCTGTGAGTCCAGTTTTAGGTTCAGATGCTTCACTTCAGGTTTACTGTATCCCTTAGACCTTCTTATTGACGATGAAACACAGAAATTGCATCCGAATTTAATACAAAAGGCCGACGTAAGTAAAAGAGGATTGACACTCTCTCTCTCTATGATTTGAATCTCTCCTGTGAGTCCAGTTATAGATTCTGATGCTTCACTTCAGGTTTACTGTATACCTTGCACCTTCTTATTGACGATGAAACACAGAAATTGCATCGGAATTTAATACAAAAGGCACAATGCCGACTTAAGTAAAAGAGGACCGACACTCTCTCTTTCTATTATTTGAACCTCTCCTGTGAGTCCAGTTTTATATTCCGATGCTTCACTTAAGGTTTACTGTATACCTTGCACCTTCGTATTGACGATGAAACACAGAAATTGCATCGGAATTAAATTCAGAAGGCACAATGCCGACTTAAGTATAAGAGGACGGACACTCTAACTCTCTATGATTTGAACCTCTCCTGTGAATCCAGTTTTAAATTCCGATGCTTCACTTCAGGTTTACTGTATACCTTGCACCTTCTTATTGACGATGAAACACAGAAATTGCATCGGAATATAATTCAAAAGACACAATGCCGACTTAAGTACAAGAGGACTGACACTCTCACATTCTATGATTTGAACCTCTCCTGTGAGTCCAGTTTTAGGTTCAGATGCTTCACTTCAGGTTTACTGTATCCCTTGGACCTTCTTATTGACGATAAAACACAGAAATTGCATCCGAATTAAATACAAAAGGCACAATGCCGACTTAAGTAAAAGAGGACTGTCACTCTTTCTTTCTATTATTTGAACCTCTCCTGTGAGTCCAGTTTTAGTTTCCAATGCTTCACATCAGGTTTACTGTATCCCTTGGACCTTCGAATTGACGATGAAACACAGAAATTGCATCCGAATATAATACAAAAGGCACAATGCCGAGTTAAGTGCAATAGGACTGACACTCTCACTTTCTATGATTTGAACCTCTCCTGTGAGTCCAGTTTTAGATGCCGATAGTTCACTTCAGGTTTACTGTATACCTTGTACCTTCTTATTGAAGATGAAATACAGAAATTGCATCCGAATTTAATACAAAATCCACAATGACGACTTAAGTACAGGAGGACTGACACTCTCCCTTTCTATGATTTGAACCTCTCCTGTGTGTCCAGTTCTAGATTCCGGTGCTTCACTTCAGGTTTACTGTATCCCTTAGACATTCTTATTGACGATGAAACACAGAAATTGCATCCGAATTTAATACAAAAGGCCGACGTAAGCAAAAGAGGACTGACACTCTCTCTTTCTATGATTTGAATCTCTCCTGTGAGTCCAGTTATAGATTCTGATGCTTCACTTCAGGTTTACTGTATACCTTGCACCTTCTTATTGACGATGAAACACAGAAATTGCATCGGAATTAAATTCAAAAGACACAATGCCGACTTAAGTACAAGAGGACTGACACTCTCACATTCTATGATTTGAACCTCTCCTGTGAGTCCAGTTTTAGGTTCCGATGCTTCACTTCAGGTTTACTGTACCCCTTGGACCTTCTTATTGACGATGAAACACAGAAATTGCATCCGAATTAAATACAAAAGACACAATGCCGACATAAGTAAAAGAGGACTGACACTCTCACATCCTATGATTTGAACCTCTCCTGTGAGTCCAGTTTTTGGTTCCGATGCTTCACTTCAGGTTTACTGTATCCCTTGGACCTTCTTATTGACGATGAAACACTGAAATTGCATCCGAATTAAATACAAAAGGCACAATGCCGACTTAAGTAAAAGAGGACTGTCACTCTCTCTCTCTCTATGATTTGAACCTCTCCTGTGAGTCCAGTTTTAGATTCCGATGCTTCACTTCAGGATTACTGTATACCTTGCACCGTCTTATAGACGATGTAACACAACAATTGCATCGGAATTAAATTCAAAAGGCACAATGCCGACCTAAGTACAAGAGCACTGACACTCTAATTCTCTATGATTTGAACCTCTCCTGTGAGTCCAGTTTTGGATTTCGATGCTTCACTTTAGGTTTACTGTATACCTTGCACCTTCTTACTGACGATTAAACACAGAAATTGCATCCGAATTAAATTCAAAAGGCACAATGCCGACTTAAGTACAAGAGGACTGACACTCTTACTATCTAGGATTTGAACCTCACCTGTGAGTCCAGTTTTAGATTCCGATGCTTCACTTCAGGTTTACTGTATCCCTTGGACCTTCTAATTGACGATGAAACACAGAAATTGCATCCGAATATAATACAAAAGGCACAATGCCGACTTAAGTGCAATAGGACTGACACTCTCACTTTCTATGTTTTGTACCTCTCCTGTGAGTCCATTTTTAGATTCCGATAGTTCACTTCAGGTTTACTCAATACCTTGTACCTTCTTATTGACGATGAAACATAGAAATTGCATCCGAATTTAATACAAAAGGCACAATGCCGACTTAAGTACAAGAGGACTGACACTCTCCCTTTCTATGATTTGAACCTCTCCTGTGAGTCCAGTTCTAGATTCCGGTGCTTCACTTCAGGTTTACTGTATCCCTTAGACCTTCTTATTGACGATGGAACACAGAAATTGCATCCGAATTTAATACAAAAGGCCGACGTAAGCAAAAGAGTACTGACACTCTCTCTTTCTATGATTTGAATCTCTCCTGTGAGTCCAGTTATAGATTCCGATGCTTCACTTAAGGTTTACCGTATACCTTGCACCTTCTTATTGACGATGAAACACAGAAATTGCATCGGAATATAATTCAAAAGACACAAGGCTGACTTAAGTACAAGAGGACTGACACTCTCACATTCTATGATTTGAACCTCTCCTGTGAGTCCAGTTTTAGGTTCCGATGCTTCACTTCAGGTTTACTGTATCCCTTGGACCTTCTTATTGACGACAAAACACAGAAATTGCATCCGAATTAAATACAAAAGGCACAAAGCCGACTTAAGTAAAAGAGGACTGTCACTCTCTCTTTCTATGATTAGAACCTCTCCTGTGGTTCCAATTTTAGATTCCGATGCTTTACTTCAGGTTTACTGTATACCTTGCACCGTCCTATTGACGATGTACCACAAGAATTGCATCGGAATTAAATTCAAAAGGCACTATTCAGACATAAGTACAAGAGCACTGACACTCTAACCCTCTATGATTTGAACCTCTCCTGTGAGTCCAGTTTTGGATTTCGATGCTTCACTTCAGGATTACTGTATACCTTGCACCTTCTTATTGACGATTAAACACAGAAATTGCATCCGAATTAAATTCAAAAGGCACAATGCCGACTTAAGTACAAGAGGACAGACACTCTTACTCTCTAGGATTTGAACCTCTCCTGTGAGCCCAGTTTTAGATTCCGATGCTTCTCTTCAGGTTTACTGTATCCCTTGGACCTTGTAATTGACGATGAAACACAGAAATTGCATCCGAATATAATACAAAAGGCACAATGCCGACTTAAGTGCAATAGGACTGACACTTTCACTTTCTATCATTTGAACCTCTCCTGTGAGTCCAGTTTTAGATGCCGATAGTTCACTTCAGGTTTACTGTATACCTTGTACCTTCTTATTGACGATGAAACGCAGAAATTGCATCCGAATTTAATACAAAGTCCACAATGACGACTTAAGTACAAGAGGACTGACACTCTCCCTTACTATGATTTGAACCTCTCCTGTGTGTCCAGATCTACATTCCGGTGCTTCACTTCAGGTTTACCGTATCCCTTAGACCTTCTTTTTGACGATGAAACACAGAAATTGCATCCGAATTTAATACAGAAGGCCGACCTAAGTGAAAGAGGACTGACACTCTCTCTTTCTATGATTTGAATCTGTCCTGTGAGTCCAGTTTTAGATTCTGATGCTTCACTTCAGGTATACTGTATACCTTGCACATTCTTATTGACGATGAAACACAGAAATTGCATCGGAATTTAATACAAAAGGCAAAATGCCGACTTAAGTACAAGAGGACTGACACTGTCACTTTCTATGATTTGAACCTCTCCTGTGAGTCCAGTTTTAGATTCCGATGTTTCACTTCAGGTTTACTGTATTCATTGTACCTTCTTATTGACGATGAAATACAGAAATTGCATTCGAATTTAATACAAAAGGCACAATGCCGACTTAAGTAAAAGAGGACCGACACTCTCTCTTTCTATTATTTGAACCACTCCTGTGAGTCCAGTTTTACGTTCCGATGCTTCACTTCAGGTTTACTGTATACCTTGCACCTTCTTATTGACGATGAAACACAGAAATTGCATCGGAATTAAATTCAGAAGGCACAATGCCGACTTAAGTACAAGAGGACTGACACTCTAACTCTCTATGATTTTAACCTCTCCCGTGAATCCTGTTTTAAATTCCGATGCTTCACTTAGGGTTTACTGTATACCTTGCACCTTCTTATTGACGATGAAACACAGAAATTGCATCGGAATTAAAGTCAAAAGACACAATGCCGATTTAAGTACAGGAGGACTCACACTCTCACATTCTATGATTTGAACCTCTCCTGTGAGTCCAGTTTTAGGTACCGATGCTTCACTTTAGGTTTACTGTATGCCTTGGACCTTCTTATTGACGATGAAACACAGAAATTGCATCCGAATTAAATACAAAAGGCACAATGCCGACATAAGTAAAAGAGGACTGACACTCTCACATTCTATGATTTGAACCTCTCCTGTGAGTCCAGTTTTAGGTTCCGATGCTTCACTTCAGGTTTACTGTATGCCTTGGACCTTCTTATTGACGATGAAACACAGAAATTGCATCCGAATTAAATACAAAAGGCACAATGCCGACTTAAGTAAAAGAGGACTGTCACTCTCTCTTTCTATGATTTGAACCTCTCCTGTGAGTCTAGTTTTAGCTGCCGATGCTTCACTTCAGGTTTACTGTATACCTTGCACCGTCCTATTGACGATGTAACACAAGATTTGCATCGGAATTAAATTCAAAAGGCACAATGCCGACTGAAGTACAAGAGGACTGACACTCTCACTTTCTGTGATTTGAACCTTTCCTGTGAGTCCTGTTTTAGATTCCGATGCTTCACTTCAGGTTTGCTGTATACCTGGCACCTTCTTATTGACGATGAAACACAGATATTGCATCGGAATTAAATTGAAAAGGCACAATGTCGACTTAAGTACAAGGGGACTGACACTCTAACTTTCTAAGATTTGATCCTCTCCTGTGAGTCCAGTTTTAGATTCCGATGCTTCATTTCAGGTTTACTGTATCCCTTGGACCTTCTTATTGACGATGAAACACAGAAATTGCATCCGAATTTAATACAAAAGGCACAATGCAGACTTAAGTAAAAGGGGACTGACACTCTCACTTTCTATGATTACAACTTCTCCTGTGAGTCCTGTTTTAGTCTCCGATGCGTCACTTCAGGATTACCGTATCCCTTGGACTTCATATTGACGATGAGAGACAGAAATTGCATCCGAATTTAATACAAAAGGCACAATGCCGACTTAAGTAAATGAGGACCGACACTCTCTCTTTCTATTATTTGAACCTCTCCTGTGAGTCCAGTTTTATATTCCGATGCTTCACATAAGGTTTACCGTATACCTTGCACCTTCTTATTGACGATGAAACACAGAAATTGCATTGGAATATAATTCAAAAGACACAATGCTGACTTAAGTACAAGAGGACTGACACTGTCACATTCTATAATTTGAACCTCTCCTGTGAGTCCAGTTTTAGGTTCCGATGCTTCACTTCAGGTTTACTGTATCCCTTGGACCTTCTTATTGACGATAAAACACAGAAATTGCATCCGAATTAAATACAAAAGGCACAAAGTCGACTTAAGTAAAAGAGGACTGTCACTCTCTCTTTCTATGATTTGAACCTCTTCTGTGGTTCCAGTTTTAGATTCCGATGCTTTACTTCAGGTTTACTGTATACCTTGCACCGTCGTATTGACGCTGTACCACAAGAATTGCATCGGAATTAAATTCAAAAGGCACTATTCAGACTTAAGTACAAGAGGACTGACACTCTAACTCTCTATGATTTGAACCTCTCCTGTGAGTCCAGTTTTGGATTTCGATGCTTCACTTCAGGTTTACTGTATACCTTGCACCTTCTTATTGACGATTAAACACAGAAATTGCATCCGAATTAAATTCAAAAGGCACAATGCCGACTTAAGTACAAGAGGACAGACACTCTTACTCTCTAGGATTTGAACCTCTCCTGTGAGTCCAGTTTTAGATTCCGATGCTTCACTTCAGGTTTACTGTATCCCTTGGACCTTGTAATTGACGATGAAACACAGAAATTGCATCCGAATATAATACAAAAGGCACAATGCCGACTTACGTGCAATAGGACTGACACTTTCACTTTCTATCATTTGAACCTCTCCTGTGAGTCCAGTTTTAGATGCCGATAGTTCACTTCAGGTTTACTGTATACCTTGTACCTTCTTATTGACGATGAAACGCAGAAATTGCATCCGAATTTAATACAAAGTCCACAATGACGACTTAAGTACAAGAGGACTGACACTCTCCCTTACTATGATTTGAACCTCTCCTGTGTGTCCAGTTCTAGATTCCGGTGCTTCACTTCAGGTTTACCGTATCCCTTAGACCTTCTTTTTGACGATGAAACACAGATATTGCATCCGAATTTAATACAAAAGGCCGACATAAGTAAAAGAGGACTGACACTCTCTCTTTCTATGATTTGAATCTGTCCTGTGAGTCCAGTTTTAGATTCTGATGCTTCACTTCAGGTATACTGTATACCTTGCACCTTCTTATTGACGATGAAATACAGAAATTGCATCGGAATTAAATACAAAAGGCAAAATGCCGACTTAAGTACAAGAGGACTGACACTGTCTTTTTCTATGATTTGAACCTCTCCTGTGAGTCCAGTTTTAGATTCCGATGCTTCACTTCAGGTTTACTGTATCCATTGTACCTTCTTATTGACGATGAAATACAGAAATTGCATTCGAATTTAATACAAAAGGCACAATGCCGACTTAAGTAAAAGAGGACCGACACTCTCTCTTTCTATTATTTGAACCTCTCCTGTGAGTCCAGTTTTATGTTCCGATGCTTCACTTCAGGTTTACTGTATACCTTGCACCTTCTTATTGACGATGAAACACAGAAATTGCAACGGAATTAAATTCAGAAGGCACAATGCCGACTGAAGTACAAGAGGACTGACACTCTAACTCTCTATGATTTTAACCTCCCCCGTGAATCCTGTTTTAAATTCCGAATCTTCACTTAGGGTCTACTGTATACCTTGCACCTTCTTATTGACGATGAAACACAGAAATTGCATCGGAATTAAATTCAAAAGACACAATGCCGACTTAAGTACAAGGGGACTGACACTCTCAAATTCTATGATTTGAACCTCTCCTGTGAGTCCAGTTTCAGGTTCCGATGCTTCACTTCGGGTTTACTGTATCCCTTGGACCTTCTTATTGACGATGAAACACAGAAATTGCATCCTTATTAAATACAAAAGGCACAATGCCGACATAAGTAAAAGAGGACTGACACTCTCACATTCTATGATTTGAACCTCTCCTGTGAGTCCAGTTTTAGGTTCCGATGCTTCACTTCAGGTTTACTGTATCCCTTGGACCTTCTTATTGACGATGAAACACAGAAATTGCATCCGAATTAAATACAAAAGGCACAATGCCGACTTAAGTAAAAGAGGACTGTCACTCTCTCTTTCTATGATGTGAACCTCTCCTGTGAGTCCAGTTTTAGATTCCGATGCTTCACTTCAGGTTTACTGTATACCTTGCACCGTCTTATTGACGATGTAACACAAGAATTGCATCCGAATTTAATACAAAAGGCACAATGCAGACTTAAGTAAAAGGGGACTGACACTCTCACTTTCTATGATTAGAACTTCTCCTGTGAGTCCTGTTTTAGTTTCCGATGCGTCACTTCAGGATTACCGTATCCCTTGGACCTTCATATTGACGATGAGATACAGAAATTGCATCCGAATTTAATACAAAAGGCCGACTTAAGTAAAAGAGGACTGACACTCTCTCTTTCTATGATTTGAATCTCTCCTGTGAGAACAGTTATAGATTCTGATGCTTCACTTCAGGTTTACTGTATACCTTGCACCCTCTTATTGACGATGAAAGACAGAAATTTGCATCGGAATTAAATACAAAGGCACATTGCCGACATTAGTACAAGAGGACTGACACTCTAACTTTCTATGATTTGAACCTCTCCTGTGAGTCCAGTTTCCGATTCCGATGCTTCACTTCAGGTTCACTGTATCCCTTGGACCTTCATATTGACGATGAGATACAGAAATTGCATCCGAATTTAATACAAAAGCACAATGCCGACTTACGTAAAAGAGGACTGACACTCTCCCTCTCTATGATTTGAACCTCAGCTGTGAGTCCAATTTTAAATTCCGATGCTTCACTTACGGTTTACTGTATACCGTGAACCTTCTTATTGACGATGAAGCATAGAATTTGCATCGGAATTAAATTCAAAGGCACAATGCCGACTTAAGTACAAGAGGACTGACACTCTAACTCTCTATGATTTGATCTTCTCCTGTGAGTCCAGTTTGAGATTCCGATGCTTCACTTCAGGTTTACTGTATACCTTACACCTTCATATTGACGATGAGATACAGAAATTGCATCCGAATTTAATACAAAAGGCACAATGCCGACTTAAGTAAAAGAGGACTGACACTCTCTCTTTCTATGATTTGAATCTCTCCTGTGAGACCAGTTATAGATTCTGACGCTTCACTTCAGGTTTACTGTATACCTTGCACCTTCTTATTGACGATGAAACACAGAAATTGCATCGGAATATAATATAAAAGACACAATGCCGACTTAAGTACAAGAGGACTGACACTCTCACATTCTATGATTTGAACCTCTCCTGTGAGTCCAGTTTTAAATTCCGATGCTTCACTTCAGGTTTACTGTAAACCTTGCACCTTCTTATTGACGATTAAACACAGAAATTGCATCCGAAATAAATTCAAAAGCACAATGCCGACATAAGTACAAGAGGACTGACACTCTTACTCTCTAGGATTTGAACCTCTCCTGTGAGTCCAGTTTTAGATTCCGATGCTTCACTTCAGGTTTACTGTATCCATGGGACCTTCTTATTGACGATGAAATACAGAAATTGCATCCGAATTTAATACAAAAGGCGCAATGCCGACTTCAGTTGAAGAGGACCGACACTCTCTCTTTCTATTATTTGAACCTCTCCTGTGAGTCCAGTTTTATATTCCGATGCTTCACTTCATGTTTACTGTATACCTTGCACCTTCTTATTGACGATGAAACACAGAAATTGCATCGGAATTAAATTCAGAAGGCACAATGCCGACTTAAGTACAAGTGGACTGACACTATAACTCTCTATGATTTGAACCTCTCCTGTGAATCCAGTTTTAAATTCCGATGCTTCACTTAGGGTTTACTGTATACCTTGCACCTTCTTATTGACGATGAAACACAGAAATTGCATCGGAATTAAATTCAAAAGACCCAATGCCGACTTAAGTACAAGAGGACTGACACTCTCACATTCTATGATTTGAACCTCTCCTGTGAGTCCAGTTTTAGGTTCCGATGCTTCATTTCAGGTTTACTGTATCCCTTGGACCTTCGTATTGACGATGAAACACAGAAATTGCATCCGAATTAAATACAAAAAGCACAATGCCGACATAAGTAAAGGAGGACTGACACTCTCACATTCAATGATTTGAACCTCTCCTGTGAGTCCGGTTTTAGGTTCCGATGCTCCACTTCAGGTTTACTGTATCCCTTGGACCTTCTTATTGACGATGAAAGACAGAAATTTGCATCGGAATTTAATACAAATGCACAATGCCGACATTAGTACAAGAGGACTCACACTCTAACTATCTATGATTTGAACCTCTCCTGTGAGTCCAGTTTCAGATTCCGATGCTTCACTTCCGGTTTACTGTATCCCTTGGACCTTCATATTGACGATGAGATACAGAAATTGCATCCGAATTTAATACAAAAGGCACAATATCGACTTAAGTAAACGAGGACTGACACTCTCCCTCTCTATGATTTGAACCACTCCTGTGAGTCCAGTTTCAAATTCGGATGCTTCACTTCAGGTTTACTGTATACCTTGCACGTACATATTGACGATGAAGCATAGAAATTGCATCGGAATTAAATTCAAAGGCACAATGCCGACTTAAGTACAAGAGGACTGACACTCTAACTCTCTATGATTTGAACCTCTCCCAAGGGTCCAGTTTTAGATTCCGTTGCTTCACTTCAGATTTACTGTATCCATTGGACCTTCTTATTGACGATGAAACACTGACATTGCATCCGAATTTAATACAAAAGGCGACTTAAGTAAAAGAGGACTGACACTCTCTATTTCTATGATTTGAATCTCTCCTGTGGGTCCAGATATAGATTCTGATGCTTCACTTCAGGTTTACTGTATACCTCGCACCTTCTTATTGACGATGAAATACAGAAAATGCATCCGAATGTAATACAAAAGGCACAATGCCGACTTAAGTAAAAGAGGACCGACACTCTCTCTTTCTATTATTTGAACCTCTCCTGTGAGTCCAGTTTTATATTCCGATGCTTCACTTAAGGATTACTGTATACCTTGCACCTTCTTATTGACGATGAAACACAGAAATTGCATCGGTATTAAATTCAGAAGGCACAATGCCGACTTAAGTACAAGAGGACTGACACTCTTACTCTCTAGGATTTGAACCTCTCCTGTGAGTCCAGTTTTAGATTCCGATGCTTCACTTTAGGTTTACTGTATCCCTTGGACCATCTAATTGACGATGAAACACAGAAGTTGCATCCGAATATAATACAAAAGGCAAAATGCCGACTTAAGTGCAATAGGACTGACCCTCTCACTTTCTATGATTTGAACCACTCCTGTGAGTCCAGTTTTAGATGCCAATAGTTCACTTCAGGTTTACTGTATACCTTGTACCTTCTTATTGGCGATGAAACACAGAAATTGCATCCGAATTTCATACAAAATCCACAATGACGACATAAGTACAAGAGGACTGACATTTTCCCTTTCTATGATTTGAACCTCTCCTGTGTGTCGAGTTCTAGATTCTGATGTTTCACTTCAAGTTTACTGTATACCTTGCACCTTCTTATTGACGATGAATCACAGAAATTGCATCCGAATTTAATACAAAAGGCCGACTTAAGTAAAAGAGGACTGACACTCTCTCTTTCTATGATTTGAATCTCTCCTGTGAGTCCAGTTTTAGATTCTGATGTTTCACTTCACGTTTACTATATACCTTGCACCTTCTTATTGACAATGAAACACAGAAATTGCATCGGAATTTAATACAATAGGCAAAATGCCGACTTAAGTACTAGAGGACTGACACTCTCACTTTCTATGATTTGAACCTCTCCTGTGAGTCCAGTTTTAGATTCCGATGCTTCACTTCAGGTTTACTGTATCCATTGGACCTTCTTATTGACGATGAAATACAGAAATTGCATCCGAATTTAATACAAAAGGCGCAATGCCGACTTAAGCGAAAGAGGACCGACACTCTCTCTTTCTATTATTTGAACGTCTCCTGTGTGTCCAGTTTTATATTCCGATGCTTCACTTCATGTTTACTGTATACCTTGCACCTTCTTATTGACGATGAAACACAGAAATTTTATCGGAATTAAATTCAGAAGGCACAATGCCGACTTAAGTACAAGAGGACTGACACTCTAACTCTCTATGATTTGAACCTCTCCTGTGAATCCAGTTTTAAATTCCGATGCTTCACTTAGGGTTTACTGTATACCTTGCACCTTCTTATTGACGATGAAACACAGAAATTGCATCGGAATTAAATTCAAAAGACCCAATGCCGACTTAAGTACAAGAGGACTGACACTCTCACATTCTATGATTTGAACCTCTCCTGTGAGTCCAGTTTTAGGTTCCGATGCTTCACTTCAGGTTTACTGTATCCCTTGGACCTTCGTATTGACGATGAAACACAGAAATTGCATCCGAATTAAATACAAAAAGCACAATGCCGACATAAGTAAAAAGAGGACTGACACTCTCACATTCAATGATTTGAACCTCTCCTGTGAGTCCGGTTTTAGGTTCCGATGCTTCACTTCAGGTTTACTGTATCCCTTGGACCTTCTTATTGACGATGAAACACAGAAATTGCGTCCGAATTAAATTCAAAAGGCACAATGCCGACTTAAGTAGAAGAGGAATGTCACTCTCTCTTTCTATGATTTGAACCTCTCCTGTGAGTCCAGTTTTAGATTCCGATGCTTCACTTTCGGTTTACTGTATACCTTGCACCGTCTTATTGTCGATGTAACACAAGAATTGCATCGGAATTAAATTCAAAAGGCACAATGCCGACTTAAGTACAAGAGGACTGACACTCTAAGTTTCTAAGATTTGATCCTCTCCTGTGAGTCCAGTTTTAGATTCCGATGCTTCATTTCAGGTTTACTGTATCCCTTGGACCTTCTTATTGACGATGAAAGACAGAAATTTGCATCGGAATTTAATACAAAGGCAAATTGCCGACATTAGTACAAGAGGACTGACACTCTAACTTTCTATGATTTGAACCTCTCCTGTGAGTCCAGTTTCAGATTCCGATGCTTCACTTCCGGTCTACTGTATTCCTTTGGTCCTTCATATTGACGATGAGATACAGAAATTGCATCCGAATTTAATACAAAAGGCACAATGCCGACTTAAGTAAACGAGGACTGACACTCTCCCTCTCTATGATTTGAACCACTCCTGTGAGTCCAGTTTCAAATTCCGATGCTTCACTTCAGGTTTACTGTATACCTTGCACGTACATATTGACGATGAAGCATAGAAATTGCATTGGAATTAAATTCAAAGGCACAATGCCGACTTAAGTACAAGAGGACTGACACTCTAACTCTCTATGATTTGAACCTCTCCTGTGGGTCCAGTTTTCGATTCCGATGCTTCACTTCAGGTTTACTGTATACCTTGCACCTTCTTATTGACGATGAAACACAGAAATTGCATTGGATTTAAATTCAAAAGGCACAATGCCGACTTATGTACAAGAGGACTGACACTCTAACTTTCTAAGATTTGAACCTCTCCTGTGAGTCCATTTTTAGATTCCGATGCTTCACTTCAGGTTTACTGTATCCCTTTTAAATTCTAATTGACATTGAAACACAGAAATTTCATCCGAATTTAATACAAAAGGCCGACTTAAGTAAAAGAGGACTGACACTCTCTCTTTCTATGATTTAAATCTCTCCTGTTAGTCCAGTTATAGATTCTGATGCTTCACTTCAGGTTTACTGTATACCTCGCACCTTCTTATTGACGATGAAACACAGAAATTGCATCGGAATTTAATACAAAAGGCATAATGCCGACTTAAGTAGAAGAGGACTGGCACTCTCACTTTCTATGATTTGAATCTCTCCTGTGAGTCCAGTTTTAGATTCCGATGCTTCACTTCAGGTTTACTGTATCCATTGGACCTTCTTATTGACGATGAAACACAAACATTGCATCCGAATTTGATACAAAAGGCGACTTAAGTAAAAGAGGACTGACACTCTCTATTTCTATGATTTGAATCTCTCCTGTGAGTCCAGATATAGATTCTGATGCTTCACTTCAGGTTTACTGTATACCTCGCACCTTCTTATTGACGATGAAATACAGAAAATGCATCCGAATTTAATACAAAAGGCACAATGCCGACTTAAGTAAAAGAGGACCGACACTCTCTCTTTCTATTATTTGAACCTCTCCTGTGAGTCCAGTTTTATATTCCGATGCTTCACTTCAGGTTTACTGTATACCTTGCACCTTCTTATTGACGATGAAACACAGAAATTGCATCCAAATTAAATTCAAAAGGCACAATGCCGACTTAAGTAAAAGAGGACTGTCACTCTCTCTTTCTATGATTTGAACTTCTCCTGCGAGTCCAGTTTTAGATTCCGATGCTTCACTTCAGGTTTACTGTATACCTTGCACCGTCTTATTGACGATGTAACATAAGAATTGCATCGGAATTAAATTCAAAAGGCACAAT
Organism: Schistocerca americana; assembly: GCF_021461395.2. NCBI lineage: Eukaryota > Metazoa > Arthropoda > Insecta > Orthoptera > Acrididae > Schistocerca > Schistocerca americana. Next base: position 141,190 of record NW_025725922.1, read on the forward strand.
GCCGACTTAAGTACAAGAGGACTGACACTCCAACTCTCTATGATTTGAACCTCTCCTGTTAGTCCAGTTTTGGATTTCGATGCTTCAGTTCAGGTTTACTGTATACCTTGCACCTTCTTATTGACGATTAAACACAGAAATTGCATCCGAATTAAATTCAAAAGGCACAATGCCGACTTAAGTACAAGAGGACTGACACTCTTACTCTCTAGGATTTGAACCTCTCCTGTGAGTCCAGTTTTAGATTCCGATGCTTCACTTCAGGTTTACTGTATACCTTGCACCTTCTTATTGACGATGAAACACAGAAATTCCATCGGAATTAAATCCAAAAGGCACAATGCCGACCTAAGTACAAGAGGACTGACACTCTCCCATTCTATGATTTGAACCTCTCCTGTGAGTCCAGTTTTAGATTCCGATGCTTCACTTCAGGTTTACTGTACCCCTTGGACCTTCTAATTGACGTCGAAACACAGAAATTGCATCCGAATTTAATACAAAAAGCACAATGCCGACTTAAGTACAATAGGACTGACACTCTCACTTTCTATGATTTGAACCTCTCCTGTGAGTCCAGTTTTAGATTCCCTTGTTTCACTTCAAGTTTACTGTATACCTTGCAACTTCTTATTGACGATGAAACACAGAAATTGCATCCGAATTTAACACAACAGGCACAATGCCGACTTAAGTACAAGAGGACTGACACTCTCACTTTCTATGATTTGAACCTCTCCTGTGAGTCCAGTTTCAGATTCCGATGCTTCACTTCCGGTTTACTGTATCCCTTTGGTCCTTCATATTGACGATGAGATACAGAAATTGCATCCGAATTTAATACAAAAGGCACAATGCCGACTTAAGTAAACGAGGACTGACACCCTCCCTCTCTATGATTTGAACCACTCCTGTGAGTCCAGTTTCAAATTCCGATGCTTCACTTCAGGTTTACTGAAACCTTGCACGTACATATTGACGATGAAGCATAGAAATTGCATCGGAATTAAATTCAAAGGCACAATGCCGACTTAAGTACAAGAGGACTGACACTCTAACTCTCTATGATTTGAACCTCTCCTGTGGGTCCAGTTTTAGATTCCGATGCTTCACTTCAGGTTTACTGTATACCTTGCACCTTCTTATTGACGATGAAACACAGAAATTGCATCGGATTTAAATTCAAAAGGCACAATGCCGACTTATGTACAAGAGGACTGACACTCTAACTTTCTAAGATTTGAACCTCTCCTGTGAGTCCATTTTTAGATTCCGATGCTTCACTTCAGGATTACTGTATCCCTTTTAAATTCTAATTGACATTGAAACACAGAAATTTCATCCGAATTTAATACAAAAGGCCGACTTAAGTAAAAGAGGACTGACACTCTCTCTTTCTATGATTTAAATCTCTCCTGTTAGTGCAGTTATAGATTCTGATGCTTCACTTCAGGTTTCCTGTATACCTCGCACCTTCTTATTGACGATGAAACACAGAAATTGCATCGGATTTTAATACAAAAGGCATAATGCCGACTTAAGTAGAAGAGGACTGGCACTTTCACTTTCTATGATTTGAATCTCTCCTGTGAGTCCAGTTTTAGATTCCGATGCTTCACTTCAGGTTTACTGTATCCATTGGACCTTCTTATTGACGATGAAACACAAACATTGCATCCGAATTTAATACAAAAGGCGACTTAAGTAAAAGAGGACTGACACTCTCTATTTCTATGATTTGAATCTCTCCTGTGAGTCCAGATATAGATTCTGATGCTTCACTTCAGGTTTACTGTATACCTCGCACCTTCTTATTGACGATGAAATACAGAAAATGCAACCGAATTTAATACAAAAGGCACAATGCCGACTTAAGTAAAAGAGGACCGACACTCTCTCTTTCTATTATTTGTACCTCTCCTGTGAGTCCAGTTTTATATTCCGATGCTTCACTTCAGGTTTACTGTATACCTTGCACCTTCTTATTGACGATGAAACACAGAAATTGCATCGGAATTAAATTCAGAAGGCACAATGCCGACTTAAGTACAAGAGGACTGACACTCTAACTCTCTATGATTTGAACCTATCCCGTGGATCTAGTTTTAAATTCCGATGCTTCACTTCAGGTTTACTGTATACCTTGCACCTTCTAATTGACAATGAAACACAGACACTGCATCGGAATATAATTCAAAAGACACAATGCCGATTTAAGTACAAGAGGACTGACACTCTCACGTTCTATGATTTGAACCTCTCCTGTGAGTCCAGTTTTAGGTTCCGATGCTTCACTTCAGGTTTACTGTATCCCTTGGACCTTCTTATTGACGATGAAACACAAAAATTGCATCCGAATTAAATTCAAAAGGCACAATGCCGACTTAAGTAAAAGAGGACTGCCACTCTCTCTTTCTATGATTTGAACTTCTCCTGCGAGTCCAGTTTTAGATTCCGATGCTTCACTTCAGGTTTACTGTATACCTTGCACCGTCTTATTGACGATGTAACATAAGAATTGCATCGGAATTAAATTCAAAAGGCACAATGCCGACTTAAGTACAAGAGGACTGACACTCCAACTCTCTATGATTTGAACCTCTCCTGTGAGTCCAGTTTTGGATTTCGATGCTTCAGTTCAGGTTTACTGTATACCTTGCACCTTCTTATTGACGATTAAACACAGAAATTGCATCCGAATTAAATTCAAAAGGCACAATGCCGACTTAAGTACAAGAGGACTGACACTCTCTAGGATTTGAACCTCTCCTGTGAGTCCAGTTTTAGATTCCAATGCTTCACTTCAGGTTTACTGTATACCTTGCACCTTCTTATTGACGATGAAACACAGAAATTCCATCGGAATTAAATCCAAAAGGCACAATGCCGACTTAAGTACAAGAGGACTGACACTCTCCCATTCTATGATTTGAACCTCTCCTGTGAGTCCAGTTTTAGATTCCGATGCTTCACTTCAGGTTTACTGTATCCCTTGGACCTTCTAATTGACGACGAAACAAAGAAATTGCATCCGAATTTAATACAAAAAGCACAATGCCGACTTAAGTACAATAGGACTGACACTCTCACTTTCTATGATTTGAACCACTCCAGTGAGTCCAGTTTTAGATTCCGATAGTTCACTTCAGGTTCACTGTATACCTTGTACCTTCTTGTTGACGATGAAACACAGAAATTGCATCCGAATTTAATACATAAGGCACAATGCCGCCTTAAGTACAAGAGGACTGTCACTCTCCCATTCTATTATTTGAACCTCTCCTGTGAGTCCAGTTCTATATTACGATGCTTCACTTCGGTTTACTGTATCAATTACACTTTCTTATTAACGATGAAGCACAGTAATTGCATCCGAATTTAATACAAAAGGCCGACTTAAGTAAAATAGGACTGACACTCTAACTATCTACGATTTGAACCTCTCCTGTGAGTTCAGTTTTGGATTCCGATGCTTCACCTCAGGTTGACTGTATCCCTTAAACCTTATTGACGATGAAACACAGAAATTGCATCCGAATGTAACACAAAAGGCACAATGCCGACTTAAGTACAAGATCACTGACACTCTCACTTTCTATGATTTGAACCTCTCCTGTGAGTCCAGTTTTAGATTCCCTTGTTTCACTTCAAGTTTACTGTATACCTTGCAACTTCTTATTGACGATGAAACACAGAAATTGCATCCGAATTTAATACAAATGGCACAATGCCAACATAAGTACAAGAGGACTGTCATCACCTGTTTCTATGATTTGAACCTCTCCTGTGAGTCCAGTTTTAGATTCCGATGCTGCACTTCAGGTTTACTAAATCCCTTGGACCTTCTTATTGACGATGAAACACAGAAATTGCATCCGAATTTAACACAACAGGCACAATGCCGACATAAGTACAAGAGGACTGACACTCTCACTTTCTATGATTTGAACCTCCCCTGTGAGTCCAGTTTTAGATTCCGATGTTTCACTTCAAGTTTACTGTATACCTTGCAACTTCTTATTGACGATGAAACACAGAAATTGCATCCGAATTTAATACAAAAGGAACAATGCCAACTTAACTACAAGAGGACTGTCACTCTCTGTTTCTATGATTTGAACCTCTCCTGTGAGTCCAGTTTTAGATTCCGATGCTTCACTTCAGGTTAACTATATCCCTTGGTTTTTCGTATTGACGATGAAACACAGAAATTGCATCCGAATTTAATACAAATGCACAATGCCGACTTAAGTAAAAGAGGACTTTCACTCTCTCTTTCTATGATTTGAACCTCTCCTGTGAGTCCAGTTTTAGATTCCGATAGTTCACTTCAGGTTTACTGTATACCTTGTGCCTTGTTGTTGACGACGAAACACAGAAATTGCATCCGAATTTAATACATAAGGCACAATGCCGCCTTAAGTACAAGAGGACTGAAACTCTCACTTTCTATGATTTGAACGTCTCCTGTGAGTCCAGTTTTAGATTCCGATGCTTAACTTCAGGTTTTCTGTATACCTTGCACCGTCTTATTGACGATGTAACACAAGAATAGCACCGGAAATTAATTCAAAAGGCACAATGCTGACTTAAGTACAAGAGTACTGACACTCTAACTGTCTATGATTTGAACCTCTCCTGTGAGTCCAGTTTTGGATTCCGATGCCTCACTTCAGGTCTACTGTATCCCTTAAACCTTCTTATTGACGATGAAACACAGAAATTGCATCCGAATTTAACACAAAAGGCACAATGCCGACTTAAGTACAAGAGGACTGACACTCTCCCTTTCTATGATTTGAACCTCTACTGTGAGTCCAGTTTTAGATTCCGATGCTTCACTTCAGGTTTACTATATCCCTTGGACCTTCTTATTGACGATGAAACACAGATATTGCATCCGAATTTAATACAAATGCACAATGCCGACTTAAGTAAAAGAGGACTTTCACTCTCTCTTTCTATGATTTGAACCTCTCCTGTGAGTCCAGTTTTAGATTCCGATGCCTCACTTCAGGTTTACTGTATCCCTTGGACCTTCATATTGACGATGAAACACAGAAATTGCATCCGAATTTAATACAAATGCACAATGCCGACTTAAGTAAAAGAGGACTTTCACTCTCTCTCTTTCTATGATTTGAACCTCTCCTGTGAGTCCACTTTTAGATTCCGATGCTTCGTTTCAGGTTTACTATATACCTAGCACCTTCTTATTGACGATGAAACCAGAAATAGCATCGGAATTTAATACGAAATGCACAATGCCGACTTAAGAACAACAGGACTGACACTCTCACTTTCTATGATATGAACCTCTCCTGTGAGTCCAGTTTTAGATTCCAATGCTTCACTTCAGGTTTACTGTATACCTTGCACCTTGTTATTGACGATGAAACTGAGATATTGCATCGGAATTAAATTGAAAAGGCACAATGTCGACTTAAGTACAAGAAGACTGACACTCTAACTTTCAAAGATTTGATCCTCTCCTGTGAGTCCAGTTTTAGATTCCAATGCTTCACTTCAGGTATACTGTATCCCTTGGACCTTCTTATTGACGATGAAACACCGAAATTGCATCCGAATTTAATACAAAAGGCACAATGCCGACTTAAGTAAAAGAGGACTGACACTCTCCCATTCTATGATTTGAACTTCTCCTGTGAGTCCAGTTTTAGTTTCTGATGCGTCACTTCAGGTTTACCGTATACCTTGCACCTTCTAATTGACGATGAAAGACAGAAATTTGCATCGGAATTTAATACAAAGGCGCAATGCCGACATTAGTACAAGAGGACTGACACTCTAACTATCTATGATTTGAACCTCTCCTGTGAGTCCAGTTTCAGATTCCGATGCTTCACTTCCGGTTTACTGTATCCCTTGGACCTTCATATTGACGATGAGATAAAGAAATTGCATCCGAATTTAATACAAAAGGCACAATGCCGACTTAAGTAAACGAGGACTGACACTCTCCCTCTCTATGATTTGAACCTCTCCTGTGAGTCCAGTTCTAAATTACGATGCTTCACTTCAGGTTTACTGTATCCCTTAGACTTTCTTATTGACGATGAAGCACAGTAATTGCATCCGAATTTAATACAAAAGGCCGACATAAGTAAAAGAGGACTGACACTCTACCTATCTACGATTTGAACCTCTCCTGTGAGTTCAGTTTTGGATTCCGATGCTTCACTTCAGGTTTACTGTATCCCTCAAACCTTCTTATTGACGATGAAACACAGAAATTGCATCCGAATTTAACACAAAAGGCACAATGCCGACTTAAGTACAAGATCACTGACACTCTCACTTTCTATGATTTGAATCTCTCCTGTGAGTCCAGTTTTAGATTCCGATGTTTCACTTCAAGTTTACTGTATACCTTGCAACTTCTTATTGACGATGAAACACAGAAATTGCATCCGAATTTAATACAAATGGCACAATGCCAACATAAGTACAAGAGGACTGCCACTACCTGTTTCTATGATTTGAACCTCTCCTGTGATTCCAGTTTTAGATTCCGATGCTTCACTTCAGGTTTACTATATCCCTTGGACCTTCTTATTGACGATGAAACACAGAAATTGCATCCGAATTTAACACAAAAGGCACAATGCCGACTTAAGTACAAGAGGACTGACACTCTCTGTTTCTATGATTTGAACCTCTCCTGTGAGTCCAGTTTTAGATTCCGATGCTTCACTTCAGGTTTACTATATCCCTTGGACCTTCTTATTGACGATGAAACACAGAAATTGCAGCCGAATTTAATACAAATGCACAATGCCGACTTAAGTAAAAGAGGACTTTCACTCTCTCTTTCTATGATTTGAACCTCTCCTGTGAGTCCAGTTTTAGATTCCGATAGTTTACTTCAGGTTTACTGTATACCTTGTACCTTGTTGTTGACGACGAAACACAGAAATTGCATCCGAATTTAATACATAAGGCACAATGCCGCCTTAAGTACAAGAGGACTGAAACTCTCACTTTCTATGATTTGAACGTCTGCTGTGAGTCCAGTTTTAGATTTCGATGCTTAACTTCAGGTTTTCTGTATACCTTGCAGCGTCTTATTGACGATGTAACACCAGAATAGCATCGGAATTAAATTCAAAAGGCACATTGCTGACTTAAGTACAAGAGGACTGACACTCTAACTCTCTATGATTTGAACCTCTCCTGTGAGTCCAGTTTAGGATTCCGATGCTTCACTTCAGGTTTACTATACCCCTTGGACCTTCTTATTGACGATGAAACACCGAAATTGCATCCGAATTTAATACAAAAGGCACAATGCCGACTTAAGTAAAAGAGGACTGACACTCTCCCTCTCTATGATTTGAACCTCTCCTGTGAGTCCAGTTTTAGATTCCGATAGTTCACTTCAAGTTTACTGGATACCTAGTACCTTCTTGTTGACGACGAAACACAGAAATTGCATCCGAATTTAATACATAAGGCACAATGCCGCCTTAAGTACAAGAGGACTGACACTCTCACATTCTATGATTTGAACCTCTACTGTGAGTCCAGTTTTAGATTCCGATGTTTCACTTCAAGCTAACTGTATACCTTGCAACTTCTTATTGACGATGAAACACAGAAATTGCATCCGAATTTAACACAAAAGGCACAATGCCAACTTAAGTACAAGAGGACTGTCACTCTCTGTTTCTATGATTTGAACCTCTCCTGTGAGTCCAGTTTTAGATTCCGATAGTTCACTTCAGGTTTGCTGTATACCGTGTACCTTGTTGTTGACGACGAAACACAGAAATTGCATCCGAATTTAATACATAAGGCACAATGCCACCTTAAGTACAAGAGGACTGAAGCTCTCACTTTCTATGATTTGAACGTCTCCTGTGAGTCCAGTTTTAGATTCCGATACTTCACTTCAGGTTTACTGTATACCTTGCACCTTCTTATTGACGATGAAACTGAGATATTGCATCGGAATTAAATTGAAAAGGCACAAAGTCGACTTAAGTACAAGAAGACTGACACTCTAACTTTCAAAGATTTAATCCTCCCCTGTGAGTCCAGTTTTCGATTCCGATGCTTCACTTCAGGTTTACTATATCCCTTGGACCTTCTTATTGACGATGAAACACAGAAATTGCAACCCAATTTAATACAAATGCATAATGCCGACTTAAGTAAAAGAGGACTTTCACTCTCTCTTTCTATGATTTGAACCTCTCCTGTGCGTCCAGTTTTAGATTCCGATAGTTCACTTCAGGTTTACTGAATACCGTGTACCTTGTTGTTGACGACGGAACACAGAAATTGCATCCGAATTTAATACATAAGGCACAATGCCGCCTTAAGTACAAGAGGATTGAAACTCTCACTTTCTATGATTTGAACGTCTCCTGTGAGTCCAGTTTTAGATTCCGATACTTCACTTCAGGTTTACTGTATACCTTGCACCTTCTTATTGACGATGAAACTGAGATATTGCATCGGAATTAAATTGAAAAGGCACAATGTCGACTTAAGTACAAGAAGACTGACACTCTAACTTTCAAAGATTTGATCCTCCCCTGTGAGTCCAGTATTAGATTCCGATGCTTCACTTCAGGTATACTGTATCCCTTGGACCTTCTTATTGACGATGAAACACAGAAATTGCATCCGAATTTAATACAAAAGGCACAATGCTGACTTAAGTAAAAGAGGACTGACACTCTCCCATTCTATGACTTGAACTTCTCCTATGAGTCCAGTTTTAGTTTCCGATGCGTCACTTCAGGTTTACCGTATACCTTGCACCTTCTTATTGACGATGAAAGACAGAAATTTGCATTGGAATTTAATGCAAAGGCACATTACCGACATTAGTACAAGAGGACTGACACTCTCACTTTCTATGACTTGAACCTCTCCTGTGAGACCAGTTTCAGATTCCGATAGTTCACTTCAGGTTTACTGTATACCTTGTACCTTCTTGTTGACGACGAAACACTGAAATTGCATACGAATTTAATACATAAGGCACAATGCCGCCTTAAGTACAAGAGGTCTGTCACTCTCCCATTCTATGATTTGAACCACTCCTGTGAGTCCAGTTCTAGATTACGATGCTTCCTTCAGGTTTACTGTATCCCTTAGACTTTCTTATTGACGATGAAGCACAGTAATTGCATCCGAATTTAATACAAAACTCCGACTTAAGTAAAAGAGGACTGACACTCTAACTATCTACGATTTGAACCTCTCCTGTGAGTCCAGTTTTGGATTCCGATGCTTCACTTCAGGTTTACTGTATCCCTTAAACCTTCTTATTGACGATGAAATACAGAAATTGCATCCGAATTTAACACAAAATGCACAATGCCGACTTAAGTACAAGATCACTGACACTCTCACTTTGTATGATTTGAACCTCTCCTGTGGGTCCAGTTTTAGATTCCGATGTTTCACTTCAAGTTTACTGTATACCTTGCAACTTCGTATTGACGATTAAACACAGAAATTGCATCCGAATTTAATACAAATGCACAATGCCGACTTAAGTAAAAGAGGACTTTCACTCTCATTTCTATTATTTGAACCTCTCCTGTCAGTCCAGTTTTAGATTCCGATGCTTCACTTCAGGTTTACTATATCCCTTGGACCTTCTTATTGACGATGAAACACAGAAATTGCATCCGAATTTAATACAAATGCACAATGCCGACTTAAGTAAAAGAGGACTTTCACTCTCATTTCTATTATTTGAACCTCTCCTGTGAGTCCAGTTTTAGATTCCGATGCTTCACTTCAGGTTTACTGTATCCCTTGGACCTTCTTATTGACGATGAAACACAGAAATTGCATCCGAATTTAATACAAATGCACAATGCCGACTTAAGTAAAAGAGGACTTTCACTCTCTTTCTATGATTTGAACCTCTCCTGTGAGTCCAGTTTTAGATTCCGATGCTTCATTTCAGGTTTACTGTATACCTTGCACCTTCTTTTTGACGATGAAACCAGAAATAGCATCGGAATTTAATACAAAATGCACACTGCCGACTTAAGAACAAGAGGACTGACACTCTCACATTCTATGATTTGAACCTCTCCTGTGAGTCCAGTTTTAGATTCCAATGCTTCACTTCAGGTTTACTGTATACCTTGCACCTTCTTATTGACGATGAAACTGAGATATTGCATCGGAATTAAATTGAAAACGCACAACGTCGACTTAAGTACAACAGGACTGACACTCTAACTATCAAAGATTTGATCCTCTCCTGTGAGTCCAGTTTTAGATTCCGATGCTTCACTTCAGGTATACTGTATCACTTGGACCTTCTTATTGACGATGAAACACAGAAATTGCATCCGAATGTAATACAAAAGGCACAATGCCGACTTAAGTAAAAGGGGACTGACACTCTCCCATTCTATGATTTGAACTTCTCCTGTGAGTCCAGTTTTAGTTTCCGATGCGTCACTTCAGATTTACCGTATACCTTACACCTTCTTATTGACGATGAAAGACAGAAATTTGCATCGGAATTTAATACAATGGCACAATGCCGACATTAGTACAAGAGGACTGACACTCTAACCCTCTATGATTTGAACCTCTCCTGTGAGTCCAGTTTTAGATTCCGATGCTTCACTTTAGGTTTACTGGATCCCTTGGACCTTCTCATTGACGATGAAATACAGAAATTGCATCCGAATTTAATACAAAAGGCACAATGCCGACTTAAGTAAAAGAGGACTGACACTCTCCCTCTCTATGATTTGAACCTCTCCTGTGTGTCCAGTTTTAGATTCCGTTGCTTCACTTCAGGTTTACTGTATACCTTGCACCTTCTTATTGACGATGAAACATAGAAATTGTATCGGAATTAAATTCAAAAGGCACAATGCCGACTTAAGTACAAGAGGACTGAAACTCTAACTCTCTATGATTTGAACCGCTCCTGTGAACCAGTTTTAGATTCCGATGCTTCACTTCAGGTTAACTGTATACCTTGCACCTTCTTATTGACGATGAAACACAGAAATTGCATCGGAATTAAATTCAAAAGGCACAATGCCGACTTAAGTACAAGAGGACTGACACTCAAACTATCTATGATTTGAACCTCTCCTGTGAGTTAAGTTTTAGATTCCGATGCTTCACTTCAGGTTTACTGTATCCATTGGACCTTCTAATTGGCGATGAAACACAGAAATTGGATAGGAATTTAATACAAAATCACAATGCCGACTTAAGTACAATAGGACTGACACTCTTACTTTCTATGATTTGAACCTCTCCTGTGAGTCCAGTTTTAGATTCCGATAGTTCACTTCAGATTTACTGTATACCTTGTACCTTCTTATTGACGATGAAACACAGAAATTGCATCCGAGTCTAATACAAAAGGCACAATGCCGACTTAAGTACAAGAGGACTGACACTCTCCCTTTCTATGATTTGAACCTCTCCTGTGAATCCAGTTTTAGATTCCAATGCTTCACTTCAGGTTTACTGTATCTCTTAGACCCTCTCATTGACGATGAAACACAGAAATTGCATCCGAATTTAATACAAAAGGCCGACTTAAGTAAAAGAGGACTGACACTGTCACTTTCTATGATTTGAACCTCTATTGTGAGTCCAGTTTTAGATTCCGAAGCTTCACTTCAGGATTACTGTATATCTTGCACCTTATTATTGACCATGAAACACAGAAATTGGATCCGAATTAAATACAAAGGGCACAATGCTTACTTAAGTACAAGAGGACTGACACTCTAACTATCTACGATTTGAACCTCTCCTGTGAGTCCAGTTTTCGGTTCCGATGCTTCACTTCAGGTTTACTGTATCCCTTGGACCATCTTATTGACCATGAAAGACAGAAATTTCATCCAAATTTAATAGAAAAGGCACATTGCCGACTTCAGTTCTAGAGGACTAACACTCTCACTTTCTATGATATGAATCTCTCCTGTGAGTCCAGTTTTAGATTCCGATGCTTCACTTCGGGTTTACTGTATCCCTTGGACCTTCTTATTGTCGATGAAATACATAAATTGCATCCGAATTTAATACCAAAGGCACAATGCCGACTTAAGTAAAAGAGGACCGACACTCTCTCTTTCTATGATTTGAACCTCTCCTGTGAGTCCAGTTTTAGATTCCGATGCTTCACTGCAGGTTTACTGTGTACCTTGCACCTTCTTATAGACGATGAAACACAGAAATTGCATCGGAATTAAATTCAGAAGGCACAATGCCGACTTAAGTACAAGAGGACTGACACTCGAACTCTCTATGATTTAAACCCCTCCTGTGAATCCAGTTTTAGATTCCGATGCTTCACTTCAGGTTCACTGTATACCTTGCACCTTCTAGTTGACGATGAAACATAGATATTGCATCGGAACTAAATTCAAAAGACACAATGCCGACTTAAGTACAAGAGGACTGACACTCTAGATATCCATGATTTGAACCTCTCCTGTGAGTCCATTTTTAGATTCCGATGCTTCACTTTAGGTTTACTGTATCCTTTGGACCTTCTAATTGACGATGAAACACAGAAATTGCATCCGAATTTAATACCAAAGGCACAATGCCGACTTAAGTACAATCGGACTGACACTCTCACTTTCTATGATTTGAACCTCTCCTGTGAGTCCAGTTTAGATTCTGATAGTTCACTTCAGGTTTACTGTATACCTTGTGCCTTCTTATTGACGATGAAACACAGATATTGCATCCGAATTTAATACAAAAGGCATAATGCCGACTTAAGTACAAGAGGACTGACACTCTCTCTTTCTATGATTTGAACCTCTCCTGTGAGTCCAGTTCCAGATTCCGATGCTTCACTTCAGGTTTACTAAATCCCTTAGACCTTCATATTGACGATGAAACACAGAAATTGCATCCGAATTTAATACAAAAGGCCGACTTAAGTAAAAGAAGACTGACACTCTCTCATTCTACGATTTGAACCTCTCCTGTGAGTCCAGTTTTAGACTACGATGCTTGACTTCAGGTTTGCTGTATACCTTGCACCTTCATATTGACGATGAAACACAGAAATTGCATCGGAATTTAATACAAAAAGCACAATGCCGACTTAAGTACAAGAGGACTGATAGTCTCACTTTCTATGGTTTGAACCTCTCCTGTGAGTCCAGTTTTAGATTCCGATGCTCCACTTCAGGTTTACTGTATCCCTTGGACCATCTTATTGACGATGAAATACAAAATTGCATCCGAATTTAATACAAAAGGCAGAATGCCGACTTAAGTAAAAGAGGACCGACACGCTCTCTTTCTACGATTTGAACCTCCCCTGTGAGTCCAGTTTTTGATTCCGATGCTTTACTTCAGGTTTACTGTATACCCTGCACCTTCTTATTGACGATGAAACACAGAAATTGCATCGAATTAAACTCAGAAGGCACAATGCCGATTAAGTACCAGAGGACTGACACTCTAACTCTCTATGATTTGAACCTCTCCTGTGAGTCCAGTTTCAGATTCCGATGCTTCACTTCAGGTTTACCGTATACCTTGGACCATCTTATTGACGATGAAACACAGAAATTTGATCCGAATGTAATACAAGAGGCACAATGCCGACTTAAGTAAAAGAGGACTGTCACTCCCTCTTTCTATGGTTTGAACCTCTCCTGTGAGTCCAGTTTTAGATTCCGATGCTTCACTTAAGGTTTACTGTATACCTTGCACCTTCTTATTGACGATGAAACACAGAAATTGCATGGGAATCTAATACTAAATGCACAATGCCGACTTAAATACAAGAAGACTGACACTCTCACTTTCTATGATTTGTAACCCTCCTGTGTGTCCAGTTATAGATTCCGATGTTTCACTTCATTTTTACTGTATCCCGTAGGCCATCTTATTGACGATGAAACACAGAAATTGCATCCGAATTTAATACAAAAGGCACAATGCCGACTTATGTACAAGAGGACTGACACTCTCCCTTTCTATGATTTTAACCTCTCCTGTGAGTCCAGTGTTAGCTTCCAATGCTTCACTTCAGGTTTACTGTATCCCTTGGACCTTCTTATTGACGATGAAACACAGAAATTGCATCCAAATTTAATACAAAAAGCCGACTTAAGTCCAAGAGGACTGACACTCACTCTTTCTATGATTTGAACCTCTCCTGTGAGTCCAGTTTTATATTCCGATGCTTCACTTCAGGTTTACTGTATCCCTAGGATCTTCTTATTGACGATGAAACACAGAAATTGCATCCGAATTTAACACAAAAGGCACAATGGCGACTTAAGTAATAGAGGACTGACACTCTCACTTTCTATGATTTGAACCTCTCCTGTGAGTCCAGTTTTATATTCCGATGCTTCACTTCAGGTTTACTGTATACCTAGCACCTTCTGATTGACGATGAAACACAGGAATTGCATCCGAATTTAATACAAGAGGCACAATGCCGACTGAAGTACAAGAGGACTGACACTCTCCCAAGCAATGATTTGAACCTCTCCTGTGAGTCCAGTTTCAGATTCCGATGCTTCACTTCAGGTTTACTGTATACGCTGGACCTTCCTACTGACGATGAAACACAGAAATTTCATCCGAATTTAATACAAAAGGCACAATTCCGACTTAAGTAAATGAGGACTGTCACTCTCTCTATCTATGATTTGAACCTCTCCTGTGAGTCCAGATTTAGACTCCGATGCTTCACTTCAGGTTCACTGTATACCTTACACCGTCTTAATGACGTTGAAACACAAGAATTGCATCGGAATTAAATTCAAAAGGCACAATGCCGACTTAAGTACAAGCGGACTGACACTCTAACTCTCTATGATTTGAACCTCTCCTGTGAGTCCAGTTTTGGATTCCGATGCTTCACTTCAGGTTTACTGTATACCTTGCACCTTCTTATTGACGATGAAACACAGAAATTGCGTCGGAATTTAATACTAAAGGCACAATGCCGACTTAAGTACATGAGGACAGACACTCTCCCTTTCAATGATTTTAACCTCTCCTGTGAGTCCGGTTCTAGATTCCGATGTTTCACTTCAGGTTTACTGTATCCCATAGGCCCTCTTATTGACGATTAAACACAGAAATTGCATCCGAATATAATACAAAAGGCCGACTTAAGTAAAAGGGGACTGACACTATCTCTGTCTATGATTTGAACCTCTCCTGTGAGTCCAGTTTTAGATTCTGATGCTTCACTTCAGGTTTACTGTATACCTTGCACCATCTGATTGACGATGAAACACAGAAATTGCATCCGAATTTAATACAAAAGGCACAATGCCGACTTATGTACAAGAGGACTTACACTCTCCCTTTCTATGATTTTAACCTCTCCTGTGAGTCCAGTTTTAGATTCCGATAGTTCACTTCAGGTTTACTGTATCCCTTGGACCTTCTTATTGACGATTAAACACAGAAATTGCATCCGAATTTAATACAAAAGGCCGACTTAAGTAAAAGAGGGCTGACTCTCATTCTTTCTATGATTTGAACCTCTCCTGTGAGTCCAGTTTTAGATTCCGATGCTTCACTTCAGGTTTACTGTATACCTTGCTCTTTCTTATTGACGATGAAACACAGAAATTGCATCGGAATTAAATTCAAAAAGCACAGTGCCGACTTAAGTACAAGAGGACTGACACTCAAACTATCTATGATTTGAACCTCTCCTGTCAGTCCAGTTTTAGATTCCGAAGCTTCACTTCAGGTTGACTGTATCCCTTGGACCTTCTAATTGACGATGAAACACAGAAATTGCATTCGAATTTAATACAAAAGGCACAATGCCGACTTAAGTACAAGAGGACTGACACTCTCCATTTCTATGACTTGAACCTCTCCCGTGAGTCCAGTTCTAGATTCCGATGCTTCACTTCAGGTTTACTGTAACCCATAGACGTTCTTATTGACGATGGAACACAGAAATTGCATCCGAATTTAATACAAAAGGCCGACTTAAGTAAAAGAGGACTGACACTCTCTCTTTCTATGATTTGAACCACTCCTGTGAGTCCAGTTTTAGATTCCAATGCTTCACTTAAGGTTTACTGTAAACCTTGCACCTTCTTATTGACGATGAAACACAGAAATTGCATCGTAATTTAATACAAAAGGCACAATGCCGACTTAAGTACAAGAGGACTGACAGTCTCACTTTCTACGATTTGAACCTCTCCTGTGAGTCCAGTTTTAGATTCCGATTTTCACTTCAGGTTTCTGTATCCCTTGGACCATCTTATTGACGATGAAATTCAGAAATTGCATCCGAATTTTATACAAAAGGCACAATGCCGACTTAAGTAAAAGAGGACCGAAACTCTCTCTTTCTATGAGTTGAACCTCTCCTGTGAGTCCAGTTTTAGATTCCGATTCTTCACTTCAGGTTTACTGTATACCTTGCACCTCCTTATTGACGATGAAACACAGAAATTGCATCGGAATTAAATTCAGAAGGCACAATGCCGACTTAAGTACAAGAGGACTGACACTCTACCTCTCTATTATTTGAACCCCTCCTGTGAATCCAGTTTTACATTGCGATACTTAACTTCAGGTTTACTGTATACCTTGCACCTTCTTATTGACGATGAAACACAGAAATTGCATCGGAACTAAATTCAAAAGACACAATGCCGACTTAAGTACAAGAGGACTGACACTCTAACAATCTATGATTTGAACCTCTCCTGTGAGTCTAGTTTTAGATTCCGATGCATCACTTCAGGTTTACTGTATACCTTGCAAATTCTTATTGACGATGAAACACAGAAATTGCATCGGAATTTAATACAAAAGGCACAATGCCGACTTAAGTACAAGAGGACTGACACTCTCACTTTCTATGATTTGAACCGCTCCTGTGGGTCCAGTTTTAGATTCCGATGCATCACTTCAGGTTTACTGTATACCTTGCACCGTCTTATTGACGATGAAACACAGAAATAACGTCCGAATTTAATACAAAAGGCACCATGCCGACTTAAGTAAAAGAGGACTGAACCTCTCACTTTCTATGATTTGAACCTCTCCGGTGAGTCCAGTTTTAGATTCCGATGCTTCACTTCAGGTTTACTGTATACCTTGCACCTTCTTATTGACGATGAATTACCGAAATTGCATCGGAATTTAGTACAAAAGGCACAAGGCCGACTTATGTACAAGAGGACTGACACTCTCCCTTTCTATGATTTTAACCTCTCCTGTGAGTCCAGTTTTAGATTCCGATAGTTAACTTCAGGTTTACTGTATCCCTTGGACCTTCTTATTGACGATTAAACACAGAAATTGCATCCGAATTTAGTACAAAAGGCCGACTTAAGTAAAAGAGGGCTGACTCTCATTCTTTCTATGATTTGAACCTCTCCTGTGAGTCCAGTTTTAGATTCCGATGCTTCACTTCAGGTTTACTGTATACCTTGCTCTTTCTTATTGACGATGAAACACAGAAATTGCATCGGAATTAAATTCAAAAAGCACAGTGCCGACTTAAGTACAAGAGGACTGACACTGTAACTATCTATGATTTGAACCTCTCCTGTCAGTCCAGTTTTAGATTCCGAAGCTTCACTTCAGGTTGACCGTATCCCTTGGACCTTCTAATTGACGATGAAACACAGAAATTGCATTCGAATTTAATACAAAAGGCACAATGCCGACTTAAGTACAAGAGGACTGACACTCTCCATTTCTATGACTTGAACCTCTCCCGTGAGTCCAGTTCTAGATTCCGATGCTTCACTTCAGGTTTACTGTAACCCATAGACCTTCTTATTGACGATGGAAAACAGAAATTGCATCCGAATTTAATACAAAAGGCAGAATGCCGACTTAATTAGAAGAGGACTGACACTCTCCCTTTCTATGATTTGAACCTCTCTGGTGAGTCCAGTTTTAGATTCCGATGCTTCACTTCAGGTTTACTGTATACCTTGCACCTTCTTATTGACGATGAATTACCGAAATTGCATCGGAATTTAGTACAAAAGGCACAATGCCGACTTAGGTAAAAGCGGACTGACACTCTTTCTTTCTATGATATGAACCTCTCCTTTGAGTCCAGTTATGGATTCCGATGCTTCACTTAAGGTTTACTGTATACCTTGCGCCTTCTTATTGACGATGAAACACAGAAATTGCATCGGAATTAAATTCAAGAGGCACAATTCCGACTTAAATACAAGAGGACTGACACTCTAACACTCTATGATGTGAACCTTTCCTCTGAGTCCAGTTTTACATTCCGATGCTTCACTTCAGGTTTACGGTATACCTTGCACCTTCTTATTGACGATGAAACACAGAAATTGCATACGAATTTAACACAAAAGGCACAATGCCGACTTAAGTACAAGAGGACTGACACTCTCACTTTCTATGATTTGAACCTCACTTGTGAGTCCAGTTTTAGATTCCGATGTTTCACTTCAAGTTTACTGTATACCTTGCAACTTGTTATTGACGATGAAACACAGAAATTGCATCCGAATTTAATACAAAAGGCACAATGCCAACTTAAGTACAAGAGGACTGACACTCTCCCTTGCTATGATTTGAACCTCTCCTGTGAGTCCAGTTTTAGATTCCGATGCTTCACTTCAGGTTTACTGTATACCTTGCACCTTCTTATTTACGATGAAACACAGAAATAGTATCGGAATTATATTCAAAAGGCACAATGCCAACATAAGTACAATAGGACTGACACTCTAACTCTCTATTATTTGAACCTCTCCTGTGAGTCTAGTTTAGGATTCCGATGCTCCACTTCAGGTTTACTGTATACCTTCCGCCTTCTTATTGACGATGAAACACAGAAATTGCATCGGAATTAAATTCAAAAGACACAATGCCGACTTAAATACAAGAGGACTGACACTCTAACTATCTATGATTTGGACCTGTCCTGTGAGTCCAGTTTTAGAATCCGATGCTTCACTTCAGGTTTACTGTATCCCTTTGACCTTCTTATTGACGATGAAACACAGAAATTGCATCCGAATTTAATAGAAAAGGCACAATGCCGACTTAAGTACATGAGGACTGACACTATCGTTTTGTATGATTTGAACCACTCCTGTATGTCCAGCTTTAGATTCCGATGCTTCACTTCAGGTTTACTGTATACCTTGCACCTTCTTATTGACGATGAAACACAGAAATTGCATCCGAATTTAATACAAGAGGCAGAATGCCGACTTAATTAGAAGAGGACTGACACTCTCCCTTTCTATGATTTGAACCTCTCTGGTGAGTCCAGTTTTAGATTCCGATGCTTCACTTTAGGTTTACTGTATCCCTTGGACCTTCTAATTGACGATGAAACACAGAAATTGCATCCGAATTTAATACAAAAGGAACAATGCCGACTTGAGTAAAAGAGGACTGACACTCTCCCTTTCTATGATTTGAACCTCTCCAGTGAGTCCAGTTTTAGATTCCGATGCTTCACTTCAGGTTTACTATATACCTTGCACCTTCTTATTGACGAGGAAGCACAGAAATTGCATCGGAATTAAATTCAAAGGCACAATGCCGACTTAAGTACAAGAGGACTGACACTCTAACTCTCTATGATTTGAACCTATCCTGTGAGTCCAGTTTTAGATTCCGATGCTTCACTTCAGGTTTACTGTATACCTTCACCTTCTTATTGACGATGAAACACAGAAATAGCATCGGATTTAAATTCAAAAGGCACAATGCCGACTTAAGTACAAGAGGACTGACATTCTAACTTTCAATGATTTGAACCTCTCCTGTGAGTCCATTATTAGATTCCGATGCTTCACTTCAGGTTTACTGTATCCCTTGGACCTACTAATTGACGATGAAACACAGAAATTGCATCCGAATATAATACAAAAGGCACAATGCCGACTTAAGTGCAATAGGACTGACACTCTCAATTTCTATGATTTGAACCTCTCCTGTGAGTCCAGCTTTAGATGCCGATAGTTCACTTCAGGTTTACTGTATACCTTGTACCTACTTATTGACGATGAAACACAGAAATTGCATCCGAATTTAATACAAAATCCACAATGACGACTTAAGTACAAGAGGACTGACACTCTCCCTTTCTATGATTTGAACCTCTCCTGTGTGTCCAGTTCTAGATTCCGGTGCTTCACTTCAGGTTTACTGTATCCCTTAGACCTTCTTATTGACGATGAAACACAGAAATTAAATCCGAATTTAATACAAAAGGCCGACTTAAGTAAAAGAGGACTGACACTCTCTCTTTCTATGATTGGAATCTCTACTGTGAGTCCAGTTTTAGATTCTGATGCTTCACTTCAGGTTTACTGTCTACCTTGCACCTTCTTATTGACGATGAAACACAGACATTGCATCGGAATTAAATACAAAAGGCAAAGTGCCGACTTAAGTACAAGAGGACTGACACTCTCACTTTCTATGATTTGAACCTCTCCTGTGAGTCCAGTATTAGATTCCGATGCTTCACTTCAGGTTTACTGTATCCATTGGACCTTCTTATTGACGATGAAATACAGAAATTGCATCCGAATTTAATACAAAAGGCACAATGCCGACTTAAGTAAAAAGAGGACCGACACTCTCTCTTTCTATTATTTGTACCTCTCCTGTGAGTCCAGTTTTATATTCCGATGATTCACTTAAGGTTTACTGTATACCTTGCACCTTCTTATTGACGATGAAACACAGAAATTGCATCGGAATTAAATTCAGAAGGCACAATGCCGAGTTAAGTACAAGAGGGCTGACACTCTAACTCTCTATGATTTGAACCTCTCCTGTGAGTCCAGTTTTAGGTTCCGACGCTTCACTTCAGGTTTACTGTATGCCTTGGACCTTCTTATTGACGATGAAACACAGAAATTGCATCTGAATTAAATACAAAAGGCACAATGCCGACTTAAGTAAAAGAGGACTGTCACTCTCTCTTTCTATGATTTGAACCTCTCCTGTGAGTGCAGTTTTAGATTCCGATGCTTCACTTCATGTTTACTGTATAACTTGCACTGCCTTATTGACGATGTAACACAGAAATTGCATCCGAATTAAATTCAAAAGGCACAATGCCGACTTAAGTACAACAGGACTGACACTCTTACTCTCTAGGATTTTAGCCTCTCCTGTGAGTCCAGTTTTAGATTCCGATGCTTCACTTCAGGTTTACTGTATCCCTTGGACCTTCTAATTGACGATGAAACACAGAAATTGCATCCGAATATAATACAAAAGGCACAATGCCGACTTAAGTGCAATAGGACTGACACTCTCACTTTCTATGTTTTGAACCTCTCCTGTGAGTCCATTTTTAGAATCCGATAGTTCACTTCAGGTTTACTCTATACCTTGTACCTTCTTATTGACGATGAAACACAGAAATTGCATCCGAATTTAATACAAAAGGCACAATGCCGACTTAAGTACAAGAGGACTGACACTCTCCCTTTCTATGATTTGAACCTCTCCTCTGAGTCCAGTTCTAGATTCCGGTGCTTCACTTCAGATTTACTGAATCCCTTAGACCTTCTTATTGACGATGAAACACAGAAATTGCATCCGAATTTAATACAAAAGGCCGACGTAAGTACAAGTGGACTGACACTCTCCCTTTCTATGATTTGAACCTCACTGGTGAGTCCAGTTTTAGATTCCGATGCTTCACTTTAGGTTTACTGTATCCCTTGGACCTTCTAATTGACGATGAAACACAGAAATTGCATCCGAATTTAATACAAAAGGCACAATGCCGACTTAAGTAAAAGAGGACTGACACTCTCACTTTCTGTGATTTGAACCTTTCCTGTGAGTCCTGTTTTAGATTCCGATGCATCACTTCGGGTTTACTGTATACCTTGCACCTTCTTATTGACGATGAAACACAGATATTGCATCAGAATTAAATTGAAAAGGCACAATGTCGACTTATGTACAAGAGGAGTGACCCTCTAACTTTCTAAGATTTGATCCTCTCCTGTGAGTCCAGTTTTAGATTCCGATGTTTCACTTCAGGTTTACTGTATCCCTTGGACATTCTTATTGACGATGAAACACAGAAATTGCATCTGAATTTAATACAAAAGGCACAATGCCGACTGCAGTAAAAGAGGACTGACACTTTCACTTTCTGTGATTTGAACTTCTCCTGTGAGTCCAGTTTTAGTTTCCGATGCGTCACTTCAGGTTTACCGTATACCTTGCACCTTCTTATTGACGATGAAAGACAGAAATTTGCATCGGAATTTAATACAAAGGCACAATGCCGACATTAGTACAAGAGGACTGATACTCTAACTTTCTATGATTTGAACCTCTCCTGTGAGTCCAGTTTCAGATTCCGATGCTTCACTTCAGGTCTACTGTATCCCTTGGACCTTCATATTGACGATGAAATACAGAAATTGCATCCGAATTTAATACAAAATCCACAATGCCGACTTGAGTAAAAGAGGACTGACACTCTCCCTTTCTATGATTTAAACCTCTCCTGTGAGTCCAGTTTTAGATTCCGATGCTTCACTTCAGGTTTACTATATACCTTGCACCTTCTTATTGACGATGAAGCATAGAAATTGCATCGGAATTAAATTCAAAGGCACAATGCCGACTTAACTACAAGAGGACTGACACTCTAACTCTCTATGATTTGAACCTCTCCTGTGATTCCAGTTTTAGATTCCGATGCTTCACTTCAGGTTTACTGTATACCTTCACCTTCTTATTGACGATGAAACACAGAAATAGCATCGGATTTAAATTCAAAAGGCACAATGCCGACTTAAGTACAAGAGGACTGACACTCTAACTTTCAATGATTTGAACCTCTTCTGTGAGTCCATTATTAGATTCCGATGCTTCACTTCAGGTTCACTGTATCTCTTGGACCTACTAATTGACGATGAAACACAGAAATTGCATCTGAATATAATACAAAAGGCACAATGCCGACTTAAGTACAATAGGACTGACACTCTCACTTTCTATGATTTGAACCTCTCCTGTGAGTCCAGTTTTAGATGCCGATAGTTCACTTCAGGTTTACTGTATACCTTGTACCTTCTTATTGACGATGAAACACAGATATTGCATCCGAATTTAATACAAAATCGACAATGACGACTGAAGTACAAGAGGACTGACACTCTCCCTTTCTATGATTTGAACCTCTCCTGTGTGTCCAGTTCTAGATTCCGGTGCTTCACTTCAGGTTTACTGTATCCCTTAGACCTTCTTATTGACGATGAAATACAGAAATTAAATCCGAATTTAATACAAAAGGCCGACTTAAGTAAAAGAGGACTGACACTTTCTCTTTCTATGATTGGAATCTCTCCTGTGAGTCCAGTTTTAGATTCTGATGCTTCATTTCAGGTTTACTGTATTCCTTGCACCTTCTTATTGACGATGAAACACAGAAATTGCATCGGAATTTAATACAAAAGGGAAAATGCCGACTTAAGTACAAGAGGACTGACACTCTCACTTTCTATGATTTGAACCTCTCCTGTGAGTCCAGTATTAGATTCCGATGCTTCACTTCAGGTTTACTGTAATCATTGGACCTTCTTATTGACGATGAAATACAGAAATTGCATCCGAATTAAATACAAAAGGCACAATGCCGACTTAAGTAAAAGAGGACTGTCTCTCTTTCTATGATTTGAACCTCTCCTGTGAGTCCAGTTTTAGATTCCGATGCTTCACTTCGTGTTTACTGTATAACTTGCACTGTCTTATTGACGATGTAACACAACAATTGCATCGGAATTAAATTCAAATGGCACAATGCCGACTTAAGTACAAGAGGACTGACACTCTAACTCTCTATGATTTGAACCTCTCCTGTGAGTCCAGTTTTGGATTTCGATGCTTCAATTTAGGTTTACTGTATACCTTGCACTTTCTTATTGACGATTAAACACAGAAATTGCATCCGAATTAAATTCAAAAGGCACAATGCCGACTTAAGTACAAGAGGACTGACACTCTTACTCTCTAGGATTTTAACCTCTCCTGTGAGTCCAGTTTTAGATTCCGATGCTTCACTTCAGGTTTACTGTATCCCTTGGACCTTCTAATTGACGATGAAACACAGAAATTGCATCCTAATATAATACAAAAGGCACAATGCCGACTTAAGTGCAATAGGACTGACACTCTATAAAATAAATAAAATAAAATAAAATAAAATAAAATATTAGTTATGTATTATTGTATGATAGTGATTGGTTGTAATTAATATTTAAGTGACGTTTAATTATTCGGTAACAGACGCTTGACCATGGCTTTTTCGTAAATGTAATGTTATTCGTAGTTGACCGTGAAATAAGACTCAAATAATCGGACTTCGTATTTAAATCGTTTCCAAAGACTGCTGCGGTAGGTGCGGACTCAAATCTAAATCTCAATATTAGAATAATTTGCCAGCCATGTCAATACGTCGTACAGAGGTGACTGTCTACTAAACATAAAAAGTTTACACAGTTAGTTAAATCAGATATATTCAACGAATAAGCCTACAGTTAAATAATTCTACTTACTTTCATAAATATAAATTCTTTACAGATTCGAGTGCCTAGTAAGATTGCAACTCGCAGTGATCTTATATAACATTAAATATGGCGGTGTGCCAGTCAATAAAATATACGTGCTTCCCGCACCACTTATCCAAGTCCTCTCCTTTTTTAATCAAACATACGAGTAACGAAAATGTGCTTTTGTTTTATCAGCGACACAGCGCTGCAGTTGTGTGCCATAGGCTTTATTTATTTGTCACTGATTATTTATTTAATTAATATTTCGCGTTTCCGAGGAAACTCACGCTCGGCATGCAAATGTGCCTTTATATTGCCCCCTGAATTGCGAGGCGAAAGGACACACCTGCAGGCGAGCAATTCACCTAAAGGCACAAGAAAATCTAAGTTATCTACAACTATTTACATGACTTACATTATACTGTATATTATATACAAAATTTGAATGACGCGCGTGCGCCGAAAATGTTCTTATGTTGGCAAAACAGAGTGCGCGCATGCGCAGAAGCGTCTGTGTAACTACGGCACTGCCGTTATTTCGTAAATTTAGATCACGCGGCACAGTATTGCAGTTCATATTGTTCGTGTGCGCGCGCATTTCTTAGTCGTTGCACAAAGAAAATATTCCACCAAGATTACATATGAAGACTACATTCTATGACAGGTAACTTAGTTTTAAAATTACAATATTTGTTATAATTCAATACAACTTTAGATTGTTGAATGTTCTTAGTTACATAGCATTGCAATGAAATGCTTCAACGAAAAATGTTCTGTTGTTTCAGGTGCGTTGACCTATACACATCGTGTCGTTATTACAGTTTATATTCATCTACTGCACAGTACTGTTTCACAGGTTAGTGTCGTCGTGGTAAAGTTTTTTGATCACAGTAACATCGCTGTATAACAACGTGATTGACACATAAGCATGTCCATTTCCTATTTCCATTATAGTCGTTGTGATGCAGTTCCTTGTGACAAAAAGCATTGTTTATTACAGATCAGACGTGACCCGTCGAGTAATTAGTCCATATGCAGTTCGTTTTCGATATTCCGTGGAAGCTTGGTTGCAGAACCTCGGACGGCACATAGCTGGCGTCGATCCTTGGACAGTCCAGGTAAGAGTGTCCGTCACATTTCGAGAACATTTCATTCCCTGAAGTTCCAACCAGAATTCTTCCACCCGTTGTGTTGTTTTCTGGACAGGCACTTTGTGTCCATTTAATCCAGTTAACATTTTGAAGTTGGGTACTGTAGTAATGTCACTAGACGATGCACGAATTATGCACTTCACATATTCAGTTTTTTTTTTTTTTTTTTTTAAATATAGCTCACCTAAATGTTCGTAGTTACTCATCGCGTTTACAAAGGTACGATGCATCATGAATGTCATTAACAGTTTCTTTCACATAGGTTTCTGCGTAGTTGCAGACTTAGTAATGTACGTTAATGTCCGTGAACAGTGGTTCACTACGCATTTTTCTTTTAAAAAAAGTTTTTCACATTTTGGCACTCGTTATCGTTCAAATTTTCACACAGTAACAGTTACATTATACATCAGTTAAAAAAAACATAAGTAATCATACATATACACGTCACATATTTTCTTAGCATAAACATAATACAGTTACACATAAACATGTTTTCATCATTATTACATAGCTATAAATTATTACATTGTGTCACATTTGATTACATGGATTGCAGATATTTACGTCCTCTTTAACGGTTTTGCTGGGATTTTATCGATGTTTTTTTGTGATGTCATCTGAAATTAAGATAGGTTAGACACAACATTCATTACATCAGTAGGCAAGACCAGGCGTTTTCACTACTCAATAAATATTCAAAATAATAAGAGACGGAAAGCTGTTAGATTCCTCGCGTTTTGTGCGTGTGTGTATAGTGTCTGTGTGGCCTTGGCTACTGGTAGATGCTTTTCTTGCTGAGAGATGTGCGTCTAATCTATTTCTCGAAGTAAAAGATCGCTTCACAGATGACGTCTGTCGGTTCGTCAGGTGTCATACCAAGTCAATGGTACCTACAGTCACAAATGTTCCGTGAAAAATTTATATATCATTCACTGCTACGTAATCATAAATTTTACTTTAATATTCAGTCTTCTCGGTGGTGCCGCGGCGTTGAAAGAAAAGTTCTTCTGTCTTCAACTGCGTCACTGGAACCGCTGAAATGAAAATTTCTATACTGCTTATTATCTGTGTTGTAGCAAACAGAGTTTTGCGAGTTGCTTAGCAATGTTTTCATGGGTATGACTTTGACATTATTTGGCATGAAATGCTCTAAGATCTCGGTGTGCGTATAGCCCAATAATTTTGTCAGTTCTAGGATGTTGTAACAGATACGCACCAGGATGCGGTATGTTAACAATTATATAAGGTCCTTCATATAGCAGACGCCACTTAGCATTGCGTCGTTTGAGTGCTACAGATTTATGATGAGTACGAAGTAGTACAAGCATTCCTACCTCGAATTTTTGTTTTCTTTTTATTATGTTTCTGTGATGTTTGTTTCGTATTTGTGCATGATGTGTCAATGTAGTCAATACTTCTTTTATTTTCTGTTCAGGTGTGATTTCCTTGTCTGGCAACTTAGGTAATGGTTCTATCCACTGATCGTTCTGTTTGCAATTGAACATGATCTCGTTAGGTGTGTAATTCGTATCGTAAATATTTAAGTTATTGTGTACGTCTTCGAAAAGACTTAGGTAGGACACCCAATTAGTATGTTTTGATGAAATATAGGTCCTCATGAATCGATTTAGTTCTCGGAAAAGTCTCTCAGTCGCGTTACATTGTGGACTAAACTTTGAAATAAATATACTTTTAATGTTATTGTCCTTCAAGAAATTTCTCCATTTGTACCCAGAGTAGTATGCTGCATTATCTGACAGAATTGATTTAGGTTTTCCCACGTGCGTCAGGTAATCACTTGAGAATCTTCGTATTATAGCATTTGCAGACGCGGATTTTAAAGCATAAAGTTTTACATGTTTAGAAAATATATCGTAAAAAGCTAAGATATATTTGACGCCTCCAGAGCTTGCTGGATGCGGTCCACTGATGTCAGTACACAGAATTTCCAGGGGTTTACTAGGTAAAATAGAATGTATATCTGTTTTTGTGGATAAATTCTGAGGTTTTGATTTTTGTCATATGACACATGTTTTTAGTTCCCTATAAATTTTTCTTCTCATATTGCTAAAATAACAGTATGTACTGAGCTTTGCCAAACACATTTTCGTCCCATAATGACCCCAAACTAAGTGTGTGTGCCAAATTAGATTACGTTCAGACTCTTTGGGAATGCATACACACCAGTTAGTAGCATTTGGATGTCGGCGGTAAAATAACACATCATTGTGTAACTTGTAATACTTAGTCAAAGGATGGTTGTGTTTTTCTACCAGTAATGTTATTATCTTATACCAGTGAGGATCAGATTTTTGTAATTCAGCCATGTTTCTGCACATATCAATATAATATTGATGATACTGCTTGTCTTGCATTAAGAGAATCCTGTAGTCATTTATATTTTCTAAGTCACTGTTGGTATCATTCATACCTTGTGGAAGTCTAGACAAAGTGTCTGCAATGGTGTTGTCCTTACCTCTTATGTACTTAATTTCAAAAGAGTAGTTCTGAAGTGTAACTGCCCATCGTGATAGTCTAGGATGTACAAGTTTACAAGTTAACAAAAATGTCAGGGCCTGGTGATCGGTGTAAATTACCGTATGTTTTCCAAATAAATAATAATTGAATTTCTTGAATGCCCATACTATGGAAAGTGTTTCTAACTCAGTAGTGGAGTATGTACGCTCACATTCAGTTAGAGTGCGACTCGCAAACCCAATAATTCTTATCTGTTCCTCCTCTTTATTCTTTACAACTTGAAATAAGCAACAGCCCAAGCCAGTACGTGAAGCGTCACAAGTCATACAAAAATCTAAATTGAAATCTGGATGGCTCAATATGTTAGCATTCACCAAAGCATGTTTAATTGTATTAAAGTCATTCTGGCACTGTTCCGACCAGATCCAAACTTGATTCTTTCTGAGTAGATTTAGCAGATGTTTACTGTTCAAAAGTGGTTGTGGCAAAAAACGCCTGAAAAATGAACATAGCCCAAGGAATGATTTTAACTGCTTTTTAGTTCGAGGGCTAGGAAAGTTTCTGATAGCATCTAATTTACTGGGATCCGGACGTATGCCCTGTGAATTAATGATATGTCCTAAATACTTTATCTCACTGCAACCAAATTTTGATTTTCTTAGGTTGGCTGTGACTCCAGCTTGTGCAAATTTGTTTAAAGTTCTTTGAGAGTGTCAACGTGTTCATTCCAAGATTGTGTAGCTATCAGTATATCATCTACATAGTGTGTGACTGTCTCAACTAAATCGTCGCCAAGCACGGTATCCAGGGCTGTAATGAATACCCCAGAGCTGACATTCAGTCCGAAGGGTAGAACACAAAACTGATAGGTTCGCCCCCCGAATATAAATGCAGTATATTTCCGATAATCAGGAGTGATACCCACCTGCCAAAACGAATTAGCGAGATCTATTGTGGAAAAATATTTTGCATCTAGAAATTTCTGTAATTGCTCTTCTAAATTTTCAGGTTTTGTGTGAACCGGTAAAATTATTTCATTAATAGCTCGTGCGTCTAACACTAACCTAATGCTTCCATTTGATTTTTTGACAACAAGTAGAGGACTACAATAAGGTGAGGTGGATGGTTCAATGACCTTCCAGTCTAACATTTGTTTTAATTCTTGCCACACAGCAGGTCGTTGAGATAACGGTACGTTATATGTCTTATGGTAGAAGATCTTGTGAGGCTTAACTTCAATCTTGTACACATACGTGTTGATAACACCTAATCGTTTGGTAAAAACTTGTAAATATTTGGATAACACTTCCTGTAGTTTTATACGTTCATGTACACTGAGAGCTGTAGCTTCACTTATCTTATGATCAAGCAATGTTTTCAAGTCCATTAGCTCTGTGTCAGATGAGTGTGTTTGCATGTCTTGAATGTCTTTGTCAAGTACTAACTGAACCTTGTACCCTGTACAGTGTTTGTCATGCTTTAGAGTTCTCCTGTCCAAATCAATAATAATTACACTGCCTTTATCATTTAAAATACATTTACCTTTGGAGAAGTCTATAATGCAGTCCTTCTCGCTCATAATATCTATTCCTAATATGCAATTTGTCACAAGGTTTTGTACAACCAGGAATGGCCATTGTACGGTTCCATTACCTATTTTAACATTTACAAAAACTTGCTTCGTAACCCTACATGACTTATTACCTAGTGCAGTAGTTATTTTATAGTTTTGGGCAGGAAACTCAGGCACAGGCTCCAATTCACACATCTTTTTATAGAAATTAAAAGACAAAACGCTCACAGCTGCACCTGTATCTAAGATAATAGTAGTTGGAATCCCACCTACTACACCAGTAGTAGATGCTAAAACAATTTCATTTGTGTTACGACATTGTGTACTGTCTTGTAAAAGTTCATCTGATATATTGTCATTGTGGTAGTATCTTATAAATAAAACACGTAGCTTTTGTTTAGAATTATTAGGCACATCAATATTTTGTTGTTCAATTGTGGTGTCAAATAACTGATTAACATTGAAGTCGCCCCCCAAGAATTCTTCAGCCACGACCTGGGGCAAAGTAGTGACTGTTTCTAGTTTGTTGGATTACCATTTGTACTAGGTACTGACACAGATTGGGGTTGTGCATCAGGTGTCATTTCTATTATATTCACATTCGGATATTGCCTATTATGATCTCCAAACTTTTGCGGTTGTTGTTGCGGTTGCGCATTATAACTTACCTGTCGGTCGTAAGGTATGCTCCAATTTTGTCCTGGTGGCTGCTGTGGTAAAGCAGTATTTGAATGATAGTATTGATCGCTACGAGTCCAGCCTTGATGCTGTCTTGGCTCGTAGTTATTATTATTTCTATTTCTGTTTGTGTTTTTGTTGTTACATTTGTATCCGTTGTTACCGTTGTTGTTATTACCGCGGTGCCTTTTGTATGGATTGCCGCATGAAGTGTTATTACTGTTGTAATTGTTGTTTGTATTGGAATACGCGTGTTGATTTTGATTTCCGTATTGAGACGGCATGTGAGTTTGCTGTTTTTGCTGTATCGCGTATCCAACTGTGGGCGCGCCATAATTGTGTTGGCAAGCCTGCATGTTTTGCATACCACTAGTGTAAACATTGTGGCTGCTGTTTTGCCGCGCGAAGCGCTGATCTTCAAGTAACATGTCAACCGAATCTAAAGCTGTTAAAAAATAATCTGAATCGTCATCCGGGATATGTAGAAGTTTTTCCTTAATGTTGAAAGGCAATTTGGCCTTCAACGCTCGGAGTATATCACGCGTTGCGACTGGTTCGTCTAAAAAATGTCCCATGTTCAAGTATTTTTCAAAATATCTGCGTAAGTTACCATTTTTACTGTTAAAAGTTTCAGGTTCTAAAATTTGTCTTCTGAGTCGCTCCTGGACGGATTGCGACCAGAATTTGTTCAGAAAAGCACGCTCAAACTCACTGTACGTGGTACATACGTCAGCTTGACTGTATGCCCAGACAGCTGCATCGCCTTGGATGTAACCGACAATATATGAAATCTTTTTCCGGTCACTCCAAGTGCGTGGAAATGCGTTACTAAAAGATTTGAGAAAAATCCCCGGATGAATGGTTCGTTTTTCTGGGATAAAACTCTGAAATTGCCTGTGTTTTATTAAGCTTTCTTCTTCCTTTGCATTATGATATGGATTTGTTCCACTGTAATTACTGCAATGCTCAGCTGGCGAGTAATTACGATAATGTTGCTGTAGTTTACCATGATAATAGCTTGTGTTTGTGTTTGCACGTTGTGGTATGTGTTGTTGTCGTGGTGTGTTTTGTTCTTGTGTGTATGTTGTGTGCGGTATGTGTGCGTCACACTCGTATGTATATTGGTTTCTGAACTGTACATTTTGACTGGTATTTTCGTTACATTCAGACTGTGGTTGATCGGTGAATTGTCTCATGGGTGCAGTGACGGATTGTACTGCATCACTAATCAGCTGTTTGTTATTAGTGATGTATTCCGCTACGGAGTCATGCACAATTGTTGGTAAATTTTCACGTATGCATCTATCAAAATGTTTGTCTTTGTTCTCTACCCAATCATGAAATTCTTTATTAATATTTTGAAAATGAGCTGTGGCATCAGATTGTAAGATGTCAGTCAGGTGTTGTTCAACATCGTCAAATTTATTCTGCACGTCAGTAATTCGTTTTTCAAGGTTGTCGTGTACTGAAGGACATGTTTGAATTTGTTCAGTAAGAGCTTCACACGTGACATTAAGGTTTTTTAATTGTGTCTGTAAAAGTGCTACGTCATTTGTAGTCTTTTCTTGTCTCGTATTAAGCTTGGAAAATTTCGTACTGAGTTCAGTCATCTGTTTGGTCAGTGTGGCGTCTATAAGTTCCACACGTTTACACAAAGTGTCATTACATGCCTTGATTGCTATGAGGTCAGATTTAATTTCGTCATTTTGTGTCTTTAAGGTTGCCATGTTTTCCGCGTTCTGTTTCATTAGCACTTGTAACATGTTGGCAATGTTTACTGTTTGCAAGGTCTCTGCCCCCGCCGCGTCATTAGACGTGACGTCATGTATTAACATGGGCTCTGACTGAGACTTTGAAATTTTTGTGGTGGACGGCCTATTATCAAAACTTCCGTTAACACTTGCGTCAATATTTGATGAACCGTCACTACCGGTTGCTGTCGTAAAGTCATTTTCTAACACTTGTCTCTCGTCCGAGTCGGATTGCGTCTGAATAGTATGTCTTTGCTGTTCCATCTTTGCGTATTGTTTTCTAGTTATGACCATGCCACACGTGATATAAATTTCAAGAAATTAATGTTTGACACTGGTTTTAAAATAAAATGCAGTTGAGCATGAATCGCTCGTAGCAACAATGGCTGTTTGTTAATTTAAAAATGTAAACTGAATATGGGATTATTGTTAATGGCTGCTGTCCATGTTACAACGTATCGTACAGAAGTCGGCCATATTGTACACTCGTGTATTGGTATTGTTGCAGAAGGTATTGTTTAAGGAAAAGTACTGAGAATGAAATTTATCACTGAAAACTGCTACGCGCGAAAGAAATACTACAGAATCTACTGAAGAGCTAACACACTGAATTATGCGTCTGGTCAAGCCTGCCAATGCAAAGATGCTGCGTCTTACCTTATTTTGCTGGAAGCTTCATTGCGTCTTCCCGCAAAATTTTAGAATTGGAAAATATCTTCAGATCTTTGTTATTTCTCATACATTCACGTCCAGGTCCAGATAATTAATTTTTCACATGAAACAAAGAGAACAATGTAACAAATGACAAAATAACAAGTCCGACACGCAGTCGCCAATATAAAATAAATAAAATAAAATAAAATAAAATAAAATATTAATTATGTATTATTGTATGATAGTGATTGGTTGTAATTAATATTTATGGGACGTTTAATTATTTGGTATCAGACGCTTGACAATGGCTTTTTCGTAAATGTAATGTTATTCGTAGTTGACCGTGAAATAAGACTCAAATAATCGGACTTCGTATTTAAATCGTTTCCAAAGACTGCTGCGGTAGGTGCGGACTCAAATCTAAATCTCAATATTAGAATAATTTGCCAGCCATGTCAATACGTCGTACAGAGGTGACTGTCTACTAAACATAAAAAGTTTACACAGGTAGTTAAATCAGATATATTCAACGAATAAGCCTACAGTTAAATAATTCTACTTACTTTCATAAATATAAATTCTTTACAGATTCGAGTGCCTAGTAAGATTGCAACTCGCAGTGATCTTATATGACATTAAATATGGCGGTGTGCCAGTCAATAAAATATACGAGCTTCCCGCACCACTTATCCAAGTCCTCTCCTTTTTTAATCAAACATACGAGTAACGAAAATGTGCATTTGTTTTATCAGCGACACAGCGCTGCAGTTGTGTGCCATAGGCTTTATTTATTTGTCACTGATTATTTATTTAATTAATATTTCGCGTATCCGAGGATACTCACGCTTGGCATGCAAATGTGCTTTTATAACTCTCACTTTCTATGTTTTGAACCTCTCCTGTGAGTCCATTTTTAGATTCCGATAGTTCACTTCAGGTTTACTCTATACCTTGTACCTTCTTATTGACGATGAAACACAGATATTGCATCCGAATTTAATACAAAAGGCACAATGCCGACTTAAGTACAAGAGGACTGACACTCTCCCTTTCTATGATTTGAACCTCTCCTGTGAGCCCAGTTCTAGATTCCGGTGCTTCACTTCAGGTTTACTGTATCCCTTAGACCTTCTTATTGACGATGAAACACAGAAATTGCATCCGAATTTAATACAAAAGGCCGACGTAAGTAAAAGAGGACTGACACTCTCTCTTTCTATGATTTGAATCTCTCCTGTGAGTCCAGTTATAGATTCTGATGCTTCACTTCAGGTTTACTGTATACCTTGCACCTTCTTATTGACGATGAAACACAGAAATTGCATCGGAGTATAATTCAAAAGATACAACGCCGACTTAAGTACAAGAGGACTGACACTCTCACATTCTATGATTTGAACCTCTCCTGTGAGTCCAGTTTTAGGTTCCGATGCTTCACTTCAGGTTTACTGTATCCCTTGGGCCTTCTTATTGACGATAAAACACAGAAATTGCATCCGCATTAAATACAAAAGGCACAATGCCGACTTAAGTAACAGAGGACTGTCACTCTCTCTTTCTATGATTTGAACCTTTCCTGTGAGTCCAGTTTTAGATTCCGATGCTTTACTTCAGGTTTACTGTATACCTTGCACCGTCTTATTGACGATGTAACACAAGAATTGCATCGGGATTACATTCAAAAGGCACAATGCAGACTTAAGTACAAGAGGACTGACACTCTAACTCTCTATGATTTGAACCTCTCCTGTGAGTCCAGTTTTGAATTTCGATGCTTCACTTCAGGTTTACTGTATACCTTGCACCTTCTTATTGACGATTAAACACAGAAATTGCATCCGAATAAAATTCAAAAGGCACAATGCCGACTTAAGTACAAGAGGACAGACACTCTTACTCTCTAGGATTTGAACCTCTCCTGTGAGTCCAGTTTTAGATTCCGATGCTTCACTTCAGGTTTACTGTAACCCTTGGACCTTCTAACTGACGATGAAACACAGAAATTGCATCCGAATATAATACAAAAGGCACAATGCCGACTTATGAGCAATAGGACTGACACTCTCACTTTCTATGATTTGAACCTCTCCTGTGAGTCCAGTTTTAGATGCCGATAGTTCACTTCAGGTTTACTGTATACCTTGTACCATCTTATTGACGATGAAACACAGAAATTGCATCCTAATTTAATACAAAATCCACAATGACGACTTAAGTACAAGAGGAGTGACACTCTCCCTTTGTATGATTTGAACCTCTCCTGTGTGTCCAGTTCTAGATTCCGGTGCTTCACTTCAGGTTTACTGTATCCCTTAGACCTTCTTATTGACGATGAAACACAGAAATTGCATCGGAATTTAATACAAAAGGCAAAATGCCAACTTAATTACAAGAGGACTGACACTCTAACTCTCTATGATTTAAACCTCTCCCGTGAATCCTGTTTTAAATTCCGATGCTTCACTTAGGGTTTACTGTATACCTTGCACCTTCTTATTGACGATGAAACACAGAAATTGCATCGGAATTAAATTCTAAAGACATAATGCCGACTTAAGTACAAGAGGACTGACACTCTCACATTTTATGATTTGAACTTCTCCTGTGAGGCCAGTTTTAGGTTCCGATGCTTCACTTCAGGTTTACTGTATCCCTTGGACCTTCTTATTGACGATGAAACACAGAAATTGCATCCGAATTAAAGACAAAAGGCACAATACCGACATAAGTAAAAGAGGGCTGACACTCTCACATTCTATGATTTGAACCTCTCCTGTGAGTCCAGTTTTAGTTTCCGATGCTTCACTTCTGGTTTACTGTATCCCTTGGACCTTATTATTGACGATGAAACACAGAAATTGCTTCCGAATTAAATACAAAAGGCACAATGCCGACTTAAGTAAAAGAGGACTGTCACTCTCTCTTTCTATGATTTGAACCTCTCCTGTGAGTCCAGTTTTAGGTTCCGATGCTTCACTTCAGGTTTACTGTATACCTTGCACCTTCTTATTGACGATGAAACACAGATATTGCATCGGAATTAAATTGAAAAGGCACAATGTCGATTTAAGTACAAGGGGACTGACACTCTAACTTTCTAA
Organism: Schistocerca americana; assembly: GCF_021461395.2. Classification (NCBI taxonomy): domain Eukaryota; kingdom Metazoa; phylum Arthropoda; class Insecta; order Orthoptera; family Acrididae; genus Schistocerca; species Schistocerca americana. The sequence goes on from NW_025725922.1 coordinate 177,118, forward strand.
GATTTGATCCTCTTATGTGAGTCCAGTTTTAGATTCCGATGCTTCATTTCAGGTTTACAGTATCCCTTGGACCTTCTTATTGACGATGAAACACAGAAATTGTATCAGAATTTAATACAGAAGGCACAATGCAGACTTAAGTAAAAGGGGACTGACAATCTCACTTTCTATGATTTGAACTTCTCCTGTGAGTCCTGTTTTAGTTTCCGATGCGTCACTTCAGGTTTACCGTATCCCTTGGACCTTCATATTGACGATGAGATACAGAAATTGCATCCGAATTTAATACAAAAGGCACAATGCCGACTTAAGTACAAGAGGACTGACACTCTAACTTTCTATGATTTGAACCTCTCCTGTGGGTCCATTTTTAGATTCCGAAGCTTCACTTCAGGTTTACTGTAACCCTTGGACCTTCTAACTGACGATGAAACACAGAAATTGCATCCGAATATAATACAAAAGGCACAATGCCGACTTATGAGCAATAGGACTGACACTCTCACTTTCTATGATTTGAACCTCTCCTGTGAGTCCAGTTTTAGATGCCGATAGTTCACTTCAGGTTTACTGTATACCTTGTACCATCTTATTGACGATGAAACACAGAAATTGCATCCTAATTTAATACAAAATCCACAATGACGACTTTAGTACAAGAGGAGTGACACTCTCCCTTTGTATGATTTGAACCTCTCCTGTGTGTCCAGTTCTAGATTCCGGTGCTTCACTTCAGGTTTACTGTATCCCTTAGACCTTCTTATTGACGATGAAACACAGAAATTGCATCCGAATTTAATACAAAAGGCCGACATAAGTAATAGAGGACTGACACTCTCTCTTTCTATGATTTGAATCTCCCTGTGAGTCCAGTTTTAGATTCTGATGCTTCACTTCAGGTATACTGTAAACCTTGCACCTTCTTATTGACGATGAAGCATAGAAATTGCATCGGAATTAAATTCAAAGGCACAATGCCGACTTAACTACAAGAGGACTGACACTCTAACTCTCTATGATTTGAACCTCTCCTGTGATTCCAGTTTTAGATTCCGATGCTTCACTTCAGGTTTACTGTATACCTTCACCTTCTTATTGACGATGAAACACAGAAATAGCATCGGATTTAAATTCAAAAGGCACAATGCCGACTTAAGTACAAGAGGACTGACACTCTAACTTTCAATGATTTGAACCTCTTCTGTGAGTCCATTATTAGATTCCGATGCTTCACTTCAGGTTCACTGTATCTCTTGGACCTACTAATTGACGATGAAACACAGAAATTGCATCTGAATATAATACAAAAGGCACAATGCCGACTTAAGTACAATAGGACTGACACTCTCACTTTCTATGATTTGAACCTCTCCTGTGAGTCCAGTTTTAGATGCCGATAGTTCACTTCAGGTTTACTGTATACCTTGTACCTTCTTATTGACGATGAAACACAGATATTGCATCCGAATTTAATACAAAATCGACAATGACGACTGAAGTACAAGAGGACTGACACTCTCCCTTTCTATGATTTGAACCTCTCCTGTGTGTCCAGTTCTAGATTCCGGTGCTTCACTTCAGGTTTACTGTATCCCTTAGACCTTCTTATTGACGATGAAATACAGAAATTAAATCCGAATTTAATACAAAAGGCCGACTTAAGTAAAAGAGGACTGACACTTTCTCTTTCTATGATTGGAATCTCTCCTGTGAGTCCAGTTTTAGATTCTGATGCTTCATTTCAGGTTTACTGTATTCCTTGCACCTTCTTATTGACGATGAAACACAGAAATTGCATCGGAATTTAATACAAAAGGGAAAATGCCGACTTAAGTACAAGAGGACTGACACTCTCACTTTCTATGATTTGAACCTCTCCTGTGAGTCCAGTATTAGATTCCGATGCTTCACTTCAGGTTTACTGTAATCATTGGACCTTCTTATTGACGATGAAATACAGAAATTGCATCCGAATTAAATACAAAAGGCACAATGCCGACTTAAGTAAAAGAGGACTGTCTCTCTTTCTATGATTTGAACCTCTCCTGTGAGTCCAGTTTTAGATTCCGATGCTTCACTTCGTGTTTACTGTATAACTTGCACTGTCTTATTGACGATGTAACACAACAATTGCATCGGAATTAAATTCAAATGGCACAATGCCGACTTAAGTACAAGAGGACTGACACTCTAACTCTCTATGATTTGAACCTCTCCTGTGAGTCCAGTTTTGGATTTCGATGCTTCAATTTAGGTTTACTGTATACCTTGCACTTTCTTATTGACGATTAAACACAGAAATTGCATCCGAATTAAATTCAAAAGGCACAATGCCGACTTAAGTACAAGAGGACTGACACTCTTACTCTCTAGGATTTTAACCTCTCCTGTGAGTCCAGTTTTAGATTCCGATGCTTCACTTCAGGTTTACTGTATCCCTTGGACCTTCTAATTGACGATGAAACACAGAAATTGCATCCTAATATAATACAAAAGGCACAATGCCGACTTAAGTGCAATAGGACTGACACTCTATAAAATAAATAAAATAAAATAAAATAAAATAAAATATTAGTTATGTATTATTGTATGATAGTGATTGGTTGTAATTAATATTTAAGTGACGTTTAATTATTCGGTAACAGACGCTTGACAATGGCTTTTTCGTAAATGTAATGTTATTCGTAGTTGACCGTGAAATAAGACTCAAATAATCGGACTTCGTATTTAAATCGTTTCCAAAGACTGCTGCGGTAGGTGCGGACTCAAATCTAAATCTCAATATTAGAATAATTTGCCAGCCATGTCAATACGTCGTACAGAGGTGACTGTCTACTAAACATAAAAAGTTTACACAGTTAGTTAAATCAGATATATTCAACGAATAAGCCTACAGTTAAATAATTCTACTTACTTTCATAAATATAAATTCTTTACAGATTCGAGTGCCTAGTAAGATTGCAACTCGCAGTGATCTTATATAACATTAAATATGGCGGTGTGCCAGTCAATAAAATATACGTGCTTCCCGCACCACTTATCCAAGTCCTCTCCTTTTTTAATCAAACATACGAGTAACGAAAATGTGCTTTTGTTTTATCAGCGACACAGCGCTGCAGTTGTGTGCCATAGGCTTTATTTATTTGTCACTGATTATTTATTTAATTAATATTTCGCGTTTCCGAGGAAACTCACGCTCGGCATGCAAATGTGCCTTTATATTGCCCCCTGAATTGCGAGGCGAAAGGACACACCTGCAGGCGAGCAATTCACCTAAAGGCACAAGAAAATCTAAGTTATCTACAACTATTTACATGACTTACATTATACTGTATATTATATACAAAATTTGAATGACGCGCGTGCGCCGAAAATGTTCTTATGTTGGCAAAACAGAGTGCGCGCATGCGCAGAAGCGTCTGTGTAACTACGGCACTGCCGTTATTTCGTAAATTTAGATCACGCGGCACAGTATTGCAGTTCATATTGTTCGTGTGCGCGCGCATTTCTTAGTCGTTGCACAAAGAAAATATTCCACCAAGATTACATATGAAGACTACATTCTATGACAGGTAACTTAGTTTTAAAATTACAATATTTGTTATAATTCAATACAACTTTAGATTGTTGAATGTTCTTAGTTACATAGCATTGCAATGAAATGCTTCAACGAAAAATGTTCTGTTGTTTCAGGTGCGTTGACCTATACACATCGTGTCGTTATTACAGTTTATATTCATCTACTGCACAGTACTGTTTCACAGGTTAGTGTCGTCGTGGTAAAGTTTTTTGATCACAGTAACATCGCTGTATAACAACGTGATTGACACATAAGCATGTCCATTTCCTATTTCCATTATAGTCGTTGTGATGCAGTTCCTTGTGACAAAAAGCATTGTTTATTACAGATCAGACGTGACCCGTCGAGTAATTAGTCCATATGCAGTTCGTTTTCGATATTCCGTGGAAGCTTGGTTGCAGAACCTCGGACGGCACATAGCTGGCGTCGATCCTTGGACAGTCCAGGTAAGAGTGTCCGTCACATTTCGAGAACATTTCATTCCCTGAAGTTCCAACCAGAATTCTTCCACCCGTTGTGTTGTTTTCTGGACAGGCACTTTGTGTCCATTTAATCCAGTTAACATTTTGAAGTTGGGTACTGTAGTAATGTCACTAGACGATGCACGAATTATGCACTTCACATATTCAGTTTTTTTTTTTTTTTTTTTTTAAATATAGCTCACCTAAATGTTCGTAGTTACTCATCGCGTTTACAAAGGTACGATGCATCATGAATGTCATTAACAGTTTCTTTCACATAGGTTTCTGCGTAGTTGCAGACTTAGTAATGTACGTTAATGTCCGTGAACAGTGGTTCACTACGCATTTTTCTTTTAAAAAAAGTTTTTCACATTTTGGCACTCGTTATCGTTCAAATTTTCACACAGTAACAGTTACATTATACATCAGTTAAAAAAAACATAAGTAATCATACATATACACGTCACATATTTTCTTAGCATAAACATAATACAGTTACACATAAACATGTTTTCATCATTATTACATAGCTATAAATTATTACATTGTGTCACATTTGATTACATGGATTGCAGATATTTACGTCCTCTTTAACGGTTTTGCTGGGATTTTATCGATGTTTTTTTGTGATGTCATCTGAAATTAAGATAGGTTAGACACAACATTCATTACATCAGTAGGCAAGACCAGGCGTTTTCACTACTCAATAAATATTCAAAATAATAAGAGACGGAAAGCTGTTAGATTCCTCGCGTTTTGTGCGTGTGTGTATAGTGTCTGTGTGGCCTTGGCTACTGGTAGATGCTTTTCTTGCTGAGAGATGTGCGTCTAATCTATTTCTCGAAGTAAAAGATCGCTTCACAGATGACGTCTGTCGGTTCGTCAGGTGTCATACCAAGTCAATGGTACCTACAGTCACAAATGTTCCGTGAAAAATTTATATATCATTCACTGCTACGTAATCATAAATTTTACTTTAATATTCAGTCTTCTCGGTGGTGCCGCGGCGTTGAAAGAAAAGTTCTTCTGTCTTCAACTGCGTCACTGGAACCGCTGAAATGAAAATTTCTATACTGCTTATTATCTGTGTTGTAGCAAACAGAGTTTTGCGAGTTGCTTAGCAATGTTTTCATGGGTATGACTTTGACATTATTTGGCATGAAATGCTCTAAGATCTCGGTGTGCGTATAGCCCAATAATTTTGTCAGTTCTAGGATGTTGTAACAGATACGCACCAGGATGCGGTATGTTAACAATTATATAAGGTCCTTCATATAGCAGACGCCACTTAGCATTGCGTCGTTTGAGTGCTACAGATTTATGATGAGTACGAAGTAGTACAAGCATTCCTACCTCGAATTTTTGTTTTCTTTTTATTATGTTTCTGTGATGTTTGTTTCGTATTTGTGCATGATGTGTCAATGTAGTCAATACTTCTTTTATTTTCTGTTCAGGTGTGATTTCCTTGTCTGGCAACTTAGGTAATGGTTCTATCCACTGATCGTTCTGTTTGCAATTGAACATGATCTCGTTAGGTGTGTAATTCGTATCGTAAATATTTAAGTTATTGTGTACGTCTTCGAAAAGACTTAGGTAGGACACCCAATTAGTATGTTTTGATGAAATATAGGTCCTCATGAATCGATTTAGTTCTCGGAAAAGTCTCTCAGTCGCGTTACATTGTGGACTAAACTTTGAAATAAATATACTTTTAATGTTATTGTCCTTCAAGAAATTTCTCCATTTGTACCCAGAGTAGTATGCTGCATTATCTGACAGAATTGATTTAGGTTTTCCCACGTGCGTCAGGTAATCACTTGAGAATCTTCGTATTATAGCATTTGCAGACGCGGATTTTAAAGCATAAAGTTTTACATGTTTAGAAAATATATCGTAAAAAGCTAAGATATATTTGACGCCTCCAGAGCTTGCTGGATGCGGTCCACTGATGTCAGTACACAGAATTTCCAGGGGTTTACTAGGTAAAATAGAATGTATATCTGTTTTTGTGGATAAATTCTGAGGTTTTGATTTTTGTCATATGACACATGTCTTTAGTTCCCTATAAATTTTTCTTCTCATATTGCTAAAATAACAGTATGTACTGAGCTTTGCCAAACACTTTTTCGTCCCATAATGACCCCAAACTAAGTGTGTGTGCCAAATTAGATTACGTTCAGACTCTTTGGGAATGCATACACACCAGTTAGTAGCATTTGGATGTCGGCGGTAAAATAACACATCATTGTGTAACTTGTAATACTTAGTCAAAGGATGGTTGTGTTTTTCTACCAGTAATGTTATTATCTTATACCAGTGAGGATCAGATTTTTGTAATTCAGCCATGTTTCTGCACATATCAATATAATATTGATGATACTGCTTGTCTTGCATTAAGAGAATCCTGTAGTCATTTATATTTTCTAAGTCACTGTTGGTATCATTCATACCTTGTGGAAGTCTAGACAAAGTGTCTGCAATGGTGTTGTCCTTACCTCTTATGTACTTAATTTCAAAAGAGTAGTTCTGAAGTGTAACTGCCCATCGTGATAGTCTAGGATGTACAAGTTTACAAGTTAACAAAAATGTCAGGGCCTGGTGATCGGTGTAAATTACCGTATGTTTTCCAAATAAATAATAATTGAATTTCTTGAATGCCCATACTATGGAAAGTGTTTCTAACTCAGTAGTGGAGTATGTACGCTCACATTCAGTTAGAGTGCGACTCGCAAACCCAATAATTCTTATCTGTTCCTCCTCTTTATTCTTTACAACTTGAAATAAGCAACAGCCCAAGCCAGTACGTGAAGCGTCACAAGTCATACAAAAATCTAAATTGAAATCTGGATGGCTCAATATGTTAGCATTCACCAAAGCATGTTTAATTGTATTAAAGTCATTCTGGCACTGTTCCGACCAGATCCAAACTTGATTCTTTCTGAGTAGATTTAGCAGATGTTTACTGTTCAAAAGTGGTTGTGGCAAAAAACGCCTGAAAAATGAACATAGCCCAAGGAATGATTTTAACTGCTTTTTAGTTCGAGGGCTAGGAAAGTTTCTGATAGCATCTAATTTACTGGGATCCGGACGTATGCCCTGTGAATTAATGATATGTCCTAAATACTTTATCTCACTGCAACCAAATTTTGATTTTCTTAGGTTGGCTGTGACTCCAGCTTGTGCAAATTTGTTTAAAGTTCTTTGAGAGTGTCAACGTGTTCATTCCAAGATTGTGTAGCTATCAGTATATCATCTACATAGTGTGTGACTGTCTCAACTAAATCGTCGCCAAGCACGGTATCCAGGGCTGTAATGAATACCCCAGAGCTGACATTCAGTCCGAAGGGTAGAACACAAAACTGATAGGTTCGCCCCCCGAATATAAATGCAGTATATTTCCGATAATCAGGAGTGATACCCACCTGCCAAAACGAATTAGCGAGATCTATTGTGGAAAAATATTTTGCATCTAGAAATTTCTGTAATTGCTCTTCTAAATTTTCAGGTTTTGTGTGAACCGGTAAAATTATTTCATTAATAGCTCGTGCGTCTAACACTAACCTAATGCTTCCATTTGATTTTTTGACAACAAGTAGAGGACTACAATAAGGTGAGGTGGATGGTTCAATGACCTTCCAGTCTAACATTTGTTTTAATTCTTGCCACACAGCAGGTCGTTGAGATAACGGTACGTTATATGTCTTATGGTAGAAGATCTTGTGAGGCTTAACTTCAATCTTGTACACATACGTGTTGATAACACCTAATCGTTTGGTAAAAACTTGTAAATATTTGGATAACACTTCCTGTAGTTTTATACGTTCATGTACACTGAGAGCTGTAGCTTCACTTATCTTATGATCAAGCAATGTTTTCAAGTCCATTAGCTCTGTGTCAGATGAGTGTGTTTGCATGTCTTGAATGTCTTTGTCAAGTACTAACTGAACCTTGTACCCTGTACAGTGTTTGTCATGCTTTAGAGTTCTCCTGTCCAAATCAATAATAATTACACTGCCTTTATCATTTAAAATACATTTACCTTTGGAGAAGTCTATAATGCAGTCCTTCTCGCTCATAATATCTATTCCTAATATGCAATTTGTCACAAGGTTTTGTACAACCAGGAATGGCCATTGTACGGTTCCATTACCTATTTTAACATTTACAAAAACTTGCTTCGTAACCCTACATGACTTATTACCTAGTGCAGTAGTTATTTTATAGTTTTGGGCAGGAAACTCAGGCACAGGCTCCAATTCACACATCTTTTTATAGAAATTAAAAGACAAAACGCTCACAGCTGCACCTGTATCTAAGATAATAGTAGTTGGAATCCCACCTACTACACCAGTAGTAGATGCTAAAACAATTTCATTTGTGTTACGACATTGTGTACTGTCTTGTAAAAGTTCATCTGATATATTGTCATTGTGGTAGTATCTTATAAATAAAACACGTAGCTTTTGTTTAGAATTATTAGGCACATCAATATTTTGTTGTTCAATTGTGGTGTCAAATAACTGATTAACATTGAAGTCGCCCCCCAAGAATTCTTCAGCCACGACCTGGGGCAAAGTAGTGACTGTTTCTAGTTTGTTGGATTACCATTTGTACTAGGTACTGACACAGATTGGGGTTGTGCATCAGGTGTCATTTCTATTATATTCACATTCGGATATTGCCTATTATGATCTCCAAACTTTTGCGGTTGTTGTTGCGGTTGCGCATTATAACTTACCTGTCGGTCGTAAGGTATGCTCCAATTTTGTCCTGGTGGCTGCTGTGGTAAAGCAGTATTTGAATGATAGTATTGATCGCTACGAGTCCAGCCTTGATGCTGTCTTGGCTCGTAGTTATTATTATTTCTATTTCTGTTTGTGTTTTTGTTGTTACATTTGTATCCGTTGTTACCGTTGTTGTTATTACCGCGGTGCCTTTTGTATGGATTGCCGCATGAAGTGTTATTACTGTTGTAATTGTTGTTTGTATTGGAATACGCGTGTTGATTTTGATTTCCGTATTGAGACGGCATGTGAGTTTGCTGTTTTTGCTGTATCGCGTATCCAACTGTGGGCGCGCCATAATTGTGTTGGCAAGCCTGCATGTTTTGCATACCACTAGTGTAAACATTGTGGCTGCTGTTTTGCCGCGCGAAGCGCTGATCTTCAAGTAACATGTCAACCGAATCTAAAGCTGTTAAAAAATAATCTGAATCGTCATCCGGGATATGTAGAAGTTTTTCCTTAATGTTGAAAGGCAATTTGGCCTTCAACGCTCGGAGTATATCACGCGTTGCGACTGGTTCGTCTAAAAAATGTCCCATGTTCAAGTATTTTTCAAAATATCTGCGTAAGTTACCATTTTTACTGTTAAAAGTTTCAGGTTCTAAAATTTGTCTTCTGAGTCGCTCCTGGACGGATTGCGACCAGAATTTGTTCAGAAAAGCACGCTCAAACTCACTGTACGTGGTACATACGTCAGCTTGACTGTATGCCCAGACAGCTGCATCGCCTTGGATGTAACCGACAATATATGAAATCTTTTTCCGGTCACTCCAAGTGCGTGGAAATGCGTTACTAAAAGATTTGAGAAAAATCCCCGGATGAATGGTTCGTTTTTCTGGGATAAAACTCTGAAATTGCCTGTGTTTTATTAAGCTTTCTTCTTCCTTTGCATTATGATATGGATTTGTTCCACTGTAATTACTGCAATGCTCAGCTGGCGAGTAATTACGATAATGTTGCTGTAGTTTACCATGATAATAGCTTGTGTTTGTGTTTGCACGTTGTGGTATGTGTTGTTGTCGTGGTGTGTTTTGTTCTTGTGTGTATGTTGTGTGCGGTATGTGTGCGTCACACTCGTATGTATATTGGTTTCTGAACTGTACATTTTGACTGGTATTTTCGTTACATTCAGACTGTGGTTGATCGGTGAATTGTCTCATGGGTGCAGTGACGGATTGTACTGCATCACTAATCAGCTGTTTGTTATTAGTGATGTATTCCGCTACGGAGTCGTGCACAATTGTTGGTAAATTTTCACGTATGCATCTATCAAAATGTTTGTCTTTGTTCTCTACCCAATCATGAAATTCTTTATTAATATTTTGAAAATGAGCTGTGGCATCAGATTGTAAGATGTCAGTCAGGTGTTGTTCAACATCGTCAAATTTATTCTGCACGTCAGTAATTCGTTTTTCAAGGTTGTCGTGTACTGAAGGACATGTTTGAATTTGTTCAGTAAGAGCTTCACACGTGACATTAAGGTTTTTTAATTGTGTCTGTAAAAGTGCTACGTCATTTGTAGTCTTTTCTTGTCTCGTATTAAGCTTGGAAAATTTCGTACTGAGTTCAGTCATCTGTTTGGTCAGTGTGGCGTCTATAAGTTCCACACGTTTACACAAAGTGTCATTACATGCCTTGATTGCTATGAGGTCAGATTTAATTTCGTCATTTTGTGTCTTTAAGGTTGCCATGTTTTCCGCGTTCTGTTTCATTAGCACTTGTAACATGTTGGCAATGTTTACTGTTTGCAAGGTCTCTGCCCCCGCCGCGTCATTAGACGTGACGTCATGTATTAACATGGGCTCTGACTGAGACTTTGAAATTTTTGTGGTGGACGGCCTATTATCAAAACTTCCGTTAACACTTGCGTCAATATTTGATGAACCGTCACTACCGGTTGCTGTCGTAAAGTCATTTTCTAACACTTGTCTCTCGTCCGAGTCGGATTGCGTCTGAATAGTATGTCTTTGCTGTTCCATCTTTGCGTATTGTTTTCTAGTTATGACCATGCCACACGTGATATAAATTTCAAGAAATTAATGTTTGACACTGGTTTTAAAATAAAATGCAGTTGAGCATGAATCGCTCGTAGCAACAATGGCTGTTTGTTAATTTAAAAATGTAAACTGAATATGGGATTATTGTTAATGGCTGCTGTCCATGTTACAACGTATCGTACAGAAGTCGGCCATATTGTACACTCGTGTATTGGTATTGTTGCAGAAGGTATTGTTTAAGGAAAAGTACTGAGAATGAAATTTATCACTGAAAACTGCTACGCGCGAAAGAAATACTACAGAATCTACTGAAGAGCTAACACACTGAATTATGCGTCTGGTCAAGCCTGCCAATGCAAAGATGCTGCGTCTTACCTTATTTTGCTGGAAGCTTCATTGCGTCTTCCCGCAAAATTTTAGAATTGGAAAATATCTTCAGATCTTTGTTATTTCTCATACATTCACGTCCAGGTCCAGATAATTAATTTTTCACATGAAACAAAGAGAACAACGTAACAAATGACAAAATAACAAGTCCGACACGCAGTCGCCAATATAAAATAAATAAAATAAAATAAAATAAAATAAAATATTAATTATGTATTATTGTATGATAGTGATTGGTTGTAATTAATATTTATGGGACGTTTAATTATTTGGTATCAGACGCTTGACAATGGCTTTTTCGTAAATGTAATGTTATTCGTAGTTGACCGTGAAATAAGACTCAAATAATCGGACTTCGTATTTAAATCGTTTCCAAAGACTGCTGCGGTAGGTGCGGACTCAAATCTAAATCTCAATATTAGAATAATTTGCCAGCCATGTCAATACGTCGTACAGAGGTGACTGTCTACTAAACATAAAAAGTTTACACAGTTAGTTAAATCAGATATATTCAACGAATAAGCCTACAGTTAAATAATTCTACTTACTTTCATAAATATAAATTCTTTACAGATTCGAGTGCCTAGTAAGATTGCAACTCGCAGTGATCTTATATAACATTAAATATGGCGGTGTGCCAGTCAATAAAATATACGAGCTTCCCGCACCACTTATCCAAGTCCTCTCCTTTTTTAATCAAACATACGAGTAACGAAAATGTGCATTTGTTTTATCAGCGACACAGCGCTGCAGTTGTGTGCCATAGGCTTTATTTATTTGTCACTGATTATTTATTTAATTAATATTTCGCGTATCCGAGGATACTCACGCTTGGCATGCAAATGTGCTTTTATAACTCTCACTTTCTATGTTTTGAACCTCTCCTGTGAGTCCATTTTTAGATTCCGATAGTTCACTTCAGGTTTACTCTATACCTTGTACCTTCTTATTGACGATGAAACACAGATATTGCATCCGAATTTAATACAAAAGGCACAATGCCGACTTAAGTACAAGAGGACTGACACTCTCCCTTTCTATGATTTGAACCTCTCCTGTGAGCCCAGTTCTAGATTCCGGTGCTTCACTTCAGGTTTACTGTATCCCTTAGACCTTCTTATTGACGATGAAACACAGAAATTGCATCCGAATTTAATACAAAAGGCCGACGTAAGTAAAAGAGGACTGACACTCTCTCTTTCTATGATTTGAATCTCTCCTGTGAGTCCAGTTATAGATTCTGATGCTTCACTTCAGGTTTACTGTATACCTTGCACCTTCTTATTGACGATGAAACACAGAAATTGCATCGGAGTATAATTCAAAAGATACAATGCCGACTTAAGTACAAGAGGACTGACACTCTCACATTCTATGATTTGAACCTCTCCTGTGAGTCCAGTTTTAGGTTCCGATGCTTCACTTCAGGTTTACTGTATCCCTTGGGCCTTCTTATTGACGATAAAACACAGAAATTGCATCCGCATTAAATACAAAAGGCACAATGCCGACTTAAGTAACAGAGGACTGTCACTCTCTCTTTCTATGATTTGAACCTTTCCTGTGAGTCCAGTTTTAGATTCCGATGCTTTACTTCAGGTTTACTGTATACCTTGCACCGTCTTATTGACGATGTAACACAAGAATTGCATCGGGATTACATTCAAAAGGCACAATGCAGACTTAAGTACAAGAGGACTGACACTCTAACTCTCTATGATTTGAACCTCTCCTGTGAGTCCAGTTTTGAATTTCGATGCTTCACTTCAGGTTTACTGTATACCTTGCACCTTCTTATTGACGATTAAACACAGAAATTGCATCCGAATAAAATTCAAAAGGCACAATGCCGACTTAAGTACAAGAGGACAGACACTCTTACTCTCTAGGATTTGAACCTCTCCTGTGAGTCCAGTTTTAGATTCCGATGCTTCACTTCAGGTTTACTGTAACCCTTGGACCTTCTAACTGACGATGAAACACAGAAATTGCATCCGAATATAATACAAAAGGCACAATGCCGACTTATGAGCAATAGGACTGACACTCTCACTTTCTATGATTTGAACCTCTCCTGTGAGTCCAGTTTTAGATGCCGATAGTTCACTTCAGGTTTACTGTATACCTTGTACCATCTTATTGACGATGAAACACAGAAATTGCATCCTAATTTAATACAAAATCCACAATGACGACTTAAGTACAAGAGGAGTGACACTCTCCCTTTGTATGATTTGAACCTCTCCTGTGTGTCCAGTTCTAGATTCCGGTGCTTCACTTCAGGTTTACTGTATCCCTTAGACCTTCTTATTGACGATGAAACACAGAAATTGCATCCGAATTTAATACAAAAGGCCGACATAAGTAATAGAGGACTGACACTCTCTCTTTCTATGATTTGAATCTCCCTGTGAGTCCAGTTTTAGATTCTGATGCTTCACTTCAGGTATACTGTAAACCTTGCACCTTCTTATTGACGATGAAACACAGAAATTGCATCGGAATTTAATACAAAAGGCAAAATGCCAACTTAATTACAAGAGGACTGACACTCTCACTGTCTATGATTTGAACCTCTCCTGTGAGTCCAGTTTTACATTCCGATGCTTCACTTCACGTTTACTGTATCCATTGGACCTTCTTATTGACGATGAAATACAGAAATTGCATTCGAATTTAATACAAAAGGCACAATGCCGACTTAAGAAAAGAGGACCGACACTCTCTCTTTCTATTATTTGAACCTCTCCTGTGAGTCCAGTTTTATGTTCCGATGCCTCACTTCAGGTTTACTGTATACCTTGCACCTTCTTATTGACGATGAAACATAGAAATTGCATCTGAATTAAATTCAGAAGGCACAATGCCGACTTAAGTACAAGAGGACTGACACTCTAACTCTCTATGATTTAAACCTCTCCCGTGAATCCTGTTTTAAATTCCGATGCTTCACTTAGGGTTTACTGTATACCTTGCACCTTCTTATTGACGATGAAACACAGAAATTGCATCGGAATTAAATTCTAAAGACATAATGCCGACTTAAGTACAAGAGGACTGACACTCTCACATTTTATGATTTGAACTTCTCCTGTGAGGCCAGTTTTAGGTTCCGATGCTTCACTTCAGGTTTACTGTATCCCTTGGACCTTCTTATTGACGATGAAACACAGAAATTGCATCCGAATTAAAGACAAAAGGCACAATACCGACATAAGTAAAAGAGGGCTGACACTCTCACATTCTATGATTTGAACCTCTCCTGTGAGTCCAGTTTTAGTTTCCGATGCTTCACTTCTGGTTTACTGTATCCCTTGGACCTTATTATTGACGATGAAACACAGAAATTGCTTCCGAATTAAATACAAAAGGCACAATGCCGACTTAAGTAAAAGAGGACTGTCACTCTCTCTTTCTATGATTTGAACCTCTCCTGTGAGTCCAGTTTTAGGTTCCGATGCTTCACTTCAGGTTTACTGTATACCTTGCACCTTCTTATTGACGATGAAACACAGATATTGCATCGGAATTAAATTGAAAAGGCACAATGTCGATTTAAGTACAAGGGGACTGACACTCTAACTTTCTAAGATTTGATCCTCTCCTGTGAGTCCAGTTTTAGATTCCGATGCTTCATTTCAGGTTTACTGTATCCCTTGGACCTTCTTATTGACGATGAAACACAGAAATTGTATCAGAATTTAATACAGAAGGCACAATGCAGACTTAAGTAAAAGGGGACTGACAATCTCACTTTCTATGATTTGAACTTCTCCTGTGAGTCCTGTTTTAGTTTCCGATGCGTCACTTCAGGTTTACCGTATCCCTTGGACCTTCATATTGACGATGAGATACAGAAATTGCATCCGAATTTAATACAAAAGGCACAATGCCGACTTAAGTACAAGAGGACTGACACTCTAACTTTCTATGATTTGAACCTCTCCTGTGGGTCCATTTTTAGATTCCGAAGCTTCACTTCCGGTTTACTGTATCCCTTGGACCTTCTAATTGACGATGAAACACAGAAATTGCATCCGAATATAATACAAAAGGCACAATGCCGACTTAAGTGCGATAGGACTGACACTCTCACTTTCTATGTTTTGAACCTCTCCAGTGAGCCTAGTTTTAGATTCCGATAGTTCACTTCAGGTATACTCTATACCTTGTACCTTCTTATTGACGATGAAACACAGAAATTGCATCTGAATTTAATATAAAAGCCACAATGCCGACTTAAGTACAAGTGGACTGACACTCTCCCTTTCTATGATTTGATCCTCTCCTGTGAGTCCAGTTCTAGATTCCGGGTCTTCACTTCAGGTTTACTGTATCCCTTAGACCTTCTTATTGACGATGAAACACAGAAATTGCATCCGAATTTAATACGAAAAGCCGACTTAAGTAAAAGAGGACTGACAATCTCTCTTTCTATGATTTGAATCTCTCCTGTGAGTCCAGTTATAGATTCTGATGCTTCACTTCAGGTTTACTGTAAACCATGCACCTTCTTATTGACGATGAAACACAGAAATTGCATCGGATTTAAATTCAAAAGACACAATGCCGACATAAGTACAAGAGGACTGATACTCTAACTTTCTATGGTTTGAACCTCTCCTGTGAGTCCATTTTTAGATTCCGATGCTTCACTTCAGGTTTACTGTATCCCTTGAACCTTCTAATTGACGATGAAACACAGAAATTGGATCCCAATATAATACAAAAGGCACAATGCCGACTTAAGTGCAATAGGACTGACACTCTCACTTTCTATGTTTTGAACCTCTCCTGTGAGTCCAGTTTTTAGATTCCGATAGTTCACTTCAATTTTACTCTATACCATGTACCTTCTTATTGACGATGAACAACAGAAATTGCATCCGAATTTAATACAAAATTCACAATGCCGACTTAAGTACAAGAGGACTGACACTCTCCCTTTCTATGATTTGAACCTCTCCTGTGAGTCCAGTTCTAGATTCCGGTGCTTCACTTCAGGTTTTTCTGTATCCCTTAGACCTTCTTATTGACGATGAAACACAGAAATTCCATCCGAATTTAATACAAAAGGCCGACGTAAGTAAAAGAGGACTGACACTCTCTCTTTCTATGATTTGAATCTCTCCTGTGAGTCCAGTTACAGATTCTGATGCTTCACTTCAGGTTTACTGTATACCTTGCACCTTCTTATTGACGATGAAACACAGAAATTGCATCGGAATTTAATACAAAAGGCATAATGCCGACTTAAGTACAAGAGAACTGACACTCTCACATTCTATGATTTGAACCTCTCCTGTGAGTCCAGTTTTAGATTCCGATGCTTCACTTCAGGTTTACTGTATCCATTGGATCTTCTTATTGACGATGAAATACAGAAATTGCATCCGAATTTAATACAAAAGGCACAATGCCGACTTAAGTAAAAGAGGGCCAACACTCTCTCTTTCTATTATTTGAACCTCTCCTGTGAGTCCAGTTTTATATTCCGATGCTTCACTTAAGGTTTACTGTATACCTTGCACCGTCTTATTGACGATGTAACACAAGAATTGCATCGGTTTTAAATTCAAAAGGCTCAAAGCCGACTTAAGTACAAGAGGACTGACACTCTAACTCTCAATGATTTGAACCTCTCCTGTGAATCCAGTTTTAAATTCCGATGCTTCACTTCAGGTTTACTGTAAACCTTGCACCTTCTTATTGACGATTAAACACAGAAATTTCATCCGAATTAAATTCAAAATTCACAATGCCGACTTAAGTACAAGAGGACTGACACTCTCACTCTCTAGGATTTGAATCTCTTCTGTGAGTCCAGTTTTAGATTCCGATGCTTCACTTTAGGTTTACTGTATCCCTTGGACCTTCTAATTGACGATGAAATACAGAAATTGCAGCCGAATATAAAACAAAAGGCACAATGCCGACTTAAGTGCAATAGGACTGACACACTAACTTTCTATGATTTGAACTTCTCCTGTGAGTCCAGTTTTAGTTGCCGATAGTTCACTTCAGGTTTACTGTATACCTTGTACCTTCTTATTGACGGTGAAACACAGATATTGCAATCGAATTTAATACAAAATCCACAATAACGAATGAAGTAGAAGAGGACTGACACTCTCCCTTTCTATGATTTGAACCTCTCCTGTGTGTCCAGTTCTAGATTCCGGTGCTTCACTTCAGGTTTACTGTATCCCTTAGACCTTCTTATTGACGATGAAACACAGAAATTGCATCCGAATTCAATACAAAAGGCCGACTTAAGTAAAAGAGGACTGACCCTCTCTTTTTCTATGAATTGAATCTCTCCTGTGAGTCCAGTTTTAGATTCTGATGTTTCACTTCAGGATTACTGTATTCCTTGCACCTTCTTATTGACGATGAAACACAGAAATTGCATCGGAATTTAATACAATAGGCAAAATGCCGACTTAAGTACTAGAGGACTGACACTCTCACTTTCTATGATTTGAACCTCTCCTGTGAGTCCAGTTTTAGATTCCGATGCTTCACTTCAGGTTTACTGTATCAATTGGACCTTCTTATTGACGATGAAATACAGAAATTGCATCCGAATTTAATACAAAAGGCGCAATGCCGACTTAAGTTAAGGAGCACCGACACTCTCTCTTTCTATTAATTGAATCTCTCCTGTGAGTCCAGTTTTATATTGGGATGCTTCACTTCAGGTTTACTGTATACCTTGCACCTTCTTATTGACGATGAAACACAGAAATTGCATCAGAATTAAATTCAGAAGGCACAATGCCGACTTAAGTACAAGAGGACTGACACTCTAACTCTCTATGATTTGAACCTCTCCTGTGAATCCAGTTTTGAATTCCGATGCTTCACTTAGGGTTTACTGTATACCTTGCACCTTCTTATTGACGATGAAACACAGAAATTGCATCGGAATTAAATTCAAATGACCCAATGCCGACTTAAGTACAAGAGGACTGACACTCTCACATTCTATGATTTGAACCTCTCCTGTCAGTCCAGTTTTAGGTTCCGATGCTTCACTTCAGGTTTACTGTATCCCTTGGACCTTCTAATTGACGATGAAACACAGAAATTGCATCCGAATTAAATACAAAAAGCACAATGCCGACATAAGTAAAAGAGGACTGACACTCTCACTTTCTGTGATTTGAACCTTACCTGTGAGTCCTGTTTTAGATTCCGATGCTTCACTTCAGGTTTCATGTATACCTTGCACCTTCTTATTGACGATGAAACACAGATATTGCATCGGAATTAAATTGAAAAGCACAATGTCGACTTAAGTACAAGAGGACTGACACTCTAACTTTCTAGGATTTGATCCTCTCCTGTGAGTCCAGTTTTACATTCCGATGCTTAATTTCAGGTTAACTGTATCCCTTGGACCTTCTTATTGACGATGAAAGATAGAAATCTGCATTGGAATTTAATACAAAGGCACAATGCCGACATTAGTACAAGAGGACTGACACTCTAACTTTCTATGATTTGAACCTCTCCTGTGAGTCCAGTTTCAGATTCCGATGCTTCACTTCAGGTTTACTGTATCCCTTGGACCTTCATATTGACGATGAGATACAGAAATTGCATCCGAATTTAATACAAGAGGCACAATGCCGACTTAAGTAAACGAGGACTGACACTCACCCTCTCTATGATTTGAACCTCTCCTGTGAGTCCAGTTTGAAATTCCGATGCTTCACTTCAGGTTTACTGTATACCTTGCACGTACATATTGACGATGAAGCATAGAAATTGCATCGGAATTAAGTTCAAAGGCACAATGCCGACTTAAGTACAAGAGGACTGACACTCTCACTCTCTATGATTTGAACCTCTCCTGTGCGTCCAGTTTTAGATTCCGATGCTTCACTTCAGGTTTACTGTATACCTTGCACCTTGTTATTGACGATGAAACACAGAAATTGCATCGGAATTAAATTCAGAAGGCACAATGCCGACTTAAGTACAAGAGGACTGGCACTCTCTTTGTCTATGATTTGAATCTATCCTGTGAGTCCAGTTTTAGATTCCGATGCTTCACTTCAGGTTTACTGTATCCATTGGACCTTCTTATTGACGATGAAACACAGAAATTGCATCCGAATTTAATACAAAAGGCCGACTTAAGTAAAAGAGGACTGACACACTCTCTTTCTATGATTTGAACCTCTCCTGTGAGTCCAGTTTTAGATTCCGATGCTTCACTTCAGGTTTACTGTATCCATTGGATCTTCTTATTGACGATGAAATACAGAAATTGCATCCGAATTTAATACAAAAGGCACAATGCCGACTTAAGTAAAAGAGGGCCGACACTCTCTCTTTCTATTATTTGAACCTCTCCTGTGAGTCCAGTTTTATATTCCGATGCTTCACTTAAGGTTTACTGTATACCTTGCACCGTCTTATTGACGATGTAACACAAGAATTGCATCGGAATTAAATTCAAAAGGCTCAAAGCCGACTTAAGTACAAGAGGACTGACACTCTAACTCTCAATGATTTGAACCTCTCCTGTGAATCCAGTTTTAAATTCCGATGCTTCACTTCAATTTTACTGTAAACCTTGCACCTTCCTATTGACGATTAAACACAGAAATTTCATCCGAATTAAATTCAAAATTCACAATGCCGACTTAAGTACAAGAGGACTGACACTCTCACTCTCTAGGATTTGAATCTCTTCTGTGAGTCCAGTTTTAGATTCCGATGCTTCACTTTAGGTTTACTGTATCCCTTGGACCTTCTAATTGACGATGAAATACAGAAATTGCAGCCGAATATAAAACAAAAGGCACAATGCCGACTTAAGTGCAATAGGACTGACACACTAACTTTCTATGATTTGAACCTCTCCTGTGAGTCCAGTTTTAGTTGCCGATAGTTCACTTCAGGTTTACTGTATACCTTGTACCTTCTTATTGACGGTGAAACACAGATATTGCAATCGAATTTAATACAAAATCCACAATAACGAATGAAGTAGAAGAGGACTGACACTCTCCCTTTCTATGATTTGAACCTCTCCTGTGTGTCCAGTTCTAGATTCCGGTGCTTCACTTCAGGTTTACTGTATCCCTTAGACCTTCTTATTGACGATGAAACACAGAAATTGCATCCGAATTTAATACAAAAGGCCGACTTAAGTAATAGAGGACAGACCCTCTCTTTTTCTATGAATTGAATCTCTCCTGTGAGTCCAGTTTTAGATTCTGATGTTTCACTTCAGGATTACTGTATTCCTTGCACCTTCTTATTGACGATGAAACACAGAAATTGCATCGGAATTTAATACAATAGGCAAAATGCCGACTTAAGTACTAGAGGACTGACACTCTCACTTTCTATGATTTGAACCTCTCCTGTGAGTCCAGTTTTAGATTCCGATGCTTCACTTCAGGTTTACTGTATCAATTGGACCTTCTTATTGACGATGAAATACAGAAATTGCATCCGAATTTAATACAAAAGGCGCAATGCCGACTTAAGTTAAGGAGCACCGACACTCTCTCTTTCTATTAATTGAATCTCTCCTGTGAGTCCAGTTTTATATTGGGATGCTTCACTTCAGGTTTACTGTATACCTTGCACCTTCTTATTGACGATGAAACACAGAAATTGCATCAGAATTAAATTCAGAAGGCACAATGCCGACTTAAGTACAAGAGGACTGACACTCTAACTCTCTATGATTTGAACCTCTCCTGTGAATCCAGTTTTGAATTCCGATGCTTCACTTAGGGTTTACTGTATACCTTGCACCTTCTTATTGACGATGAAACACAGAAATTGCATCGGAATTAAATTCAAATGACCCAATGCCGACTTAAGTACAAGAGGACTGACACTCTCACATTCTATGATTTGAACCTCTCCTGTCAGTCCAGTTTTAGGTTCCGATGCTTCACTTCAGGTTTACTGTATCCCTTGGACCTTCTAATTGACGATGAAACACAGAAATTGCATCCGAATTAAATACAAAAAGCACAATGCCGACATAAGTAAAAGAGGACTGACACTCTCACTTTCTGTGATTTGAACCTTACCTGTGAGTCCTGTTTTAGATTCCGATGCTTCACTTCAGGTTTCATGTATACCTTGCACCTTCTTATTGACGATGAAACACAGATATTGCATCGGAATTAAATTGAAAAGCACAATGTCGACTTAAGTACAAGAGGACTGACACTCTAACTTTCTAGGATTTGATCCTCTCCTGTGAGTCCAGTTTTACATTCCGATGCTTAATTTCAGGTTAACTGTATCCCTTGGACCTTCTTATTGACGATGAAAGATAGAAATCTGCATTGGAATTTAATACAAAGGCACAATGCCGACATTAGTACAAGAGGACTGACACTCTAACTTTCTATGATTTGAACCTCTCCTGTGAGTCCAGTTTCAGATTCCGATGCTTCACTTCAGGTTTACTGTATCCCTTGGACCTTCATATTGACGATGAGATACAGAAATTGCATCCGAATTTAATACAAGAGGCACAATGCCGACTTAAGTAAACGAGGACTGACACTCACCCTCTCTATGATTTGAACCTCTCCTGTGAGTCCAGTTTGAAATTCCGATGCTTCACTTCAGGTTTACTGTATACCTTGCACGTACATATTGACGATGAAGCATAGAAATTGCATCGGAATTAAGTTCAAAGGCACAATGCCGACTTAAGTACAAGAGGACTGACACTCTCACTCTCTATGATTTGAACCTCTCCTGTGCGTCCAGTTTTAGATTCCGATGCTTCACTTCAGGTTTACTGTATACCTTGCACCTTGTTATTGACGATGAAACACAGAAATTGCATCGGAATTAAATTCAGAAGGCACAATGCCGACTTAAGTACAAGAGGACTGGCACTCTCTTTGTCTATGATTTGAATCTATCCTGTGAGTCCAGTTTTAGATTCCGATGCTTCACTTCAGGTTTACTGTATCCATTGGACCTTCTTATTGACGATGAAACACAGAAATTGCATCCGAATTTAATACAAAAGGCCGACTTAAGTAAAAGAGGACTGACACACTCTCTTTCTATGATTTGAACCTCTCCTGTGAGTCCAGTTTTAGATTCCGATGCTTCACTTCAGGTTTACTGTATCCATTGGATCTTCTTATTGACGATGAAATACAGAAATTGCATCCGAATTTAATACAAAAGGCACAATGCCGACTTAAGTAAAAGAGGGCCGACACTCTCTCTTTCTATTATTTGAACCTCTCCTGTGAGTCCAGTTTTATATTCCGATGCTTCACTTAAGGTTTACTGTATACCTTGCACCGTCTTATTGACGATGTAACACAAGAATTGCATCGGAATTAAATTCAAAAGGCTCAAAGCCGACTTAAGTACAAGAGGACTGACACTCTAACTCTCAATGATTTGAACCTCTCCTGTGAATCCAGTTTTAAATTCCGATGCTTCACTTCAGGTTTACTGTAAACCTTGCACCTTCCTATTGACGATTAAACACAGAAATTTCATCCGAATTAAATTCAAAATTCACAATGCCGACTTAAGTACAAGAGGACTGACACTCTCACTCTCTAGGATTTGAATCTCTTCTGTGAGTCCAGTTTTAGATTCCGATGCTTCACTTTAGGTTTACTGTATCCCTTGGACCTTCTAATTGACGATGAAATACAGAAATTGCAGCCGAATATAAAACAAAAGGCACAATGCCGACTTAAGTGCAATAGGACTGACACACTAACTTTCTATGATTTGAACCTCTCCTGTGAGTCCAGTTTTAGTTGCCGATAGTTCACTTCAGGTTTACTGTATACCTTGTACCTTCTTATTGACGGTGAAACACAGATATTGCAATCGAATTTAATACAAAATCCACAATAACGAATGAAGTAGAAGAGGACTGACACTCTCCCTTTCTATGATTTGAACCTCTCCTGTGTGTCCAGTTCTAGATTCCGGTGCTTCACTTCAGGTTTACTGTATCCCTTAGACCTTCTTATTGACGATGAAACACAGAAATTGCATCCGAATTTAATACAAAAGGCCGACTTAAGTAATAGAGGACAGACCCTCTCTTTTTCTATGAATTGAATCTCTCCTGTGAGTCCAGTTTTAGATTCTGATGTTTCACTTCAGGATTACTGTATTCCTTGCACCTTCTTATTGACGATGAAACACAGAAATTGCATCGGAATTTAATACAATAGGCAAAATGCCGACTTAAGTACTAGAGGACTGACACTCTCACTTTCTATGATTTGAACCTCTCCTGTGAGTCCAGTTTTAGATTCCGATGCTTCACTTCAGGTTTACTGTATCAATTGGACCTTCTTATTGACGATGAAATACAGAAATTGCATCCGAATTTAATACAAAAGGCGCAATGCCGACTTAAGTTAAGGAGCACCGACACTCTCTCTTTCTATTAATTGAATCTCTCCTGTGAGTCCAGTTTTATATTCCGATGCTTCACTTCAGGTTTACTGTATACCTTGCACCTTCTTATTGACGATGAAACACAGAAATTGCATCAGAAGTTAATTCAGAAGGCACAATGCCGACTTAAGTACAAGAGGACTGACACTCTAACTCTCTATGATTTGAACCTCTCCTGTGAATCCAGTTTTGAATTCCGATGCTTCACTTAGGGTTTACTGTATACCTTGCACCTTCTTATTGACGATGAAACACAGAAATTGCATCGGAATTAAATTCAAATGACCCAATGCCGACTTAAGTACAAGAGGACTGACACTCTCACATTCTATGATTTGAACCTCTCCTGTCAGTCCAGTTTTAGGTTCCGATGCTTCACTTCAGGTTTACTGTATCCCTTGGACCTTCTAATTGACGATGAAACACAGAAATTGCATCCGAATTAAATACAAAAAGCACAATGCCGACATAAGTAAAAGAGGACTGACACTCTCACTTTCTGTGATTTGAACCTTACCTGTGAGTCCTGTTTTAGATTCCGATGCTTCACTTCAGGTTTCATGTATACCTTGCACCTTCTTATTGACGATGAAACACAGATATTGCATCGGAATTAAATTGAAAAGCACAATGTCGACTTAAGTACAAGAGGACTGACACTCTAACTTTCTAGGATTTGATCCTCTCCTGTGAGTCCAGTTTTACATTCCGATGCTTAATTTCAGGTTAACTGTATCCCTTGGACCTTCTTAATGACGATGAAAGATAGAAATCTGCATTGGAATTTAATACAAAGGCACAATGCCGACATTAGTACAAGAGGACTGACTTTCTAACTTTCTATGATTTGAACCTCTCCTGTGAGTCCAGTTTCAGATTCCGATGCTTCACTTCAGGTTTACTGTATCCCTTGGACCTTCATATTGACGATGAGATACAGAAATTGCATCCGAATTTAATACAAGAGGCACAATGCCGACTTAAGTAAACGAGGACTGACACTCACCCTCTCTATGATTTGAACCTCTCCTGTGAGTCCAGTTTGAAATTCCGATGCTTCACTTCAGGTTTACTGTATACCTTGCACGTACATATTGACGATGAAGCATAGAAATTGCATCGGAATTAAGTTCAAAGGCACAATGCCGACTTAAGTACAAGAGGACTGACACTCTCACTCTCTATGATTTGAACCTCTCCTGTGCGTCCAGTTTTAGATTCCGATGCTTCACTTCAGGTTTACTGTATACCTTGCACCTTGTTATTGACGATGAAACACAGAAATTGCATCGGAATTAAATTCAGAAGGCACAATGCCGACTTAAGTACAAGAGGACTGGCACTCTCTTTGTCTATGATTTGAATCTATCCTGTGAGTCCAGTTTTAGATTCCGATGCTTCACTTCAGGTTTACTGTATCCATTGGATCTTCTTATTGACGATGAAATACAGAAATTGCATCCGAATTTAATACAAAAGGCACAATGCCGACTTAAGTAAAAGAGGGCCGACACTCTCTCTTTCTATTATTTGAACCTCTCCTGTGAGTCCAGTTTTATATTCCGATGCTTCACTTAAGGTTTACTGTATACCTTGCACCGTCTTATTGACGATGTAACACAAGAATTGCATCGGAATTAAATTCAAAAGGCTGAAAGCCGACTTAAGTACAAGAGGACTGACACTCTAACTCTCAATGATTTGAACCTCTCCTGTGAATCCAGTTTTAAATTCCGATGCTTCACTTCAGGTTTACTGTAAACCTTGCACCTTCTTATTGACGATTAAACACAGAAATTTCATCCGAATTAAATTCAAAATTCACAATGCCGACTTAAGTACAAGAGGACTGACACTCTCACTCTCTAGGATTTGAATCTCTTCTGTGAGTCCAGTTTTAGATTCCGATGCTTCACCTTAGGTTTACTGTATCCCTTGGACCTTCTAATTGACGATGAAATACAGAAATTGCAGCCGAATATAAAACAAAAGGCACAATGCCGACTTAAGTGCAATAGGACTGACACACTAACTTTCTATGATTTGAACCTCTCCTGTGAGTCCAGTTTTAGTTGCCGATAGTTCACTTCAGGTTTACTGTATACCTTGTACCTTCTTATTGACGGTGAAACACAGATATTGCAATCGAATTTAATACAAAATCCACAATAACGAATGAAGTAGAAGAGGACTGACACTCTCCCTTTCTATGATTTGAACCTCTCCTGTGTGTCCAGTTCTAGATTCCGGTGCTTCACTTCAGGTTTACTGTATCCCTTAGACCTTCTTATTGACGATGAAACACAGAAATTGCATCCGAATTTAATACAAAAGGCCGACTTAAGTAATAGAGGACAGACCCTCTCTTTTTCTATGAATTGAATCTCTCCTGTGAGTCCAGTTTTAGATTCTGATGTTTCACTTCAGGATTACTGTATACCTTGCACCTTCTTATTGACGATGAAACACAGAAATTGCATCGGAATTTAATACAATAGGCAAAATGCCGACTTAAGTACTAGAGGACTGACACTCTCACTTTCTATGATTTGAACCTCTCCTGTGAGTCCAGTTTTAGATTCCGATGCTTCACTTCAGGTTTACTGTATCAATTGGACCTTCTTATTGACGATGAAATACAGAAATTGCATCCGAATTTAATACAAAAGGCGCAATGCCGACTTAAGTTAAGGAGCACCGACACTCTCTCTTTCTATTAATTGAATCTCTCCTGTGAGTCCAGTTTTATATTCCGATGCTTCACTTCAGGTTTACTGTATACCTTGCACCTTCTTATTGACGATGAAACACAGAAATTGCATCAGAAGTTAATTCAGAAGGCACAATGCCGACTTAAGTACAAGAGGACTGACACTCTAACTCTCTATGATTTGAACCTCTCCTGTGAATCCAGTTTTGAATTCCGATGCTTCACTTAGGGTTTACTGTATACCTTGCACCTTCTTATTGACGATGAAACACAGAAATTGCATCGGAATTAAATTCAAATGACCCAATGCCGACTTAAGTACAAGAGGACTGACACTCTCACATTCTATGATTTGAACCTCTCCTGTCAGTCCAGTTTTAGTTCCGATGCTTCACTTCAGGTTTACTGTATCCCTTGGACCTTCTAATTGACGATGAAACACAGAAATTGCATCCGAATTAAATACAAAAAGCACAATGCCGACATAAGTAAAAGAGGACTGACACTCTCACTTTCTGTGATTTGAACCTTACCTGTGAGTCCTGTTTTAGATTCCGATGCTTCACTTCACGTTTCATGTATACCTTGCACCTTCTTATTGACGATGAAACACAGATATTGCATCGGAATTAAATTGAAAAGCACAATGTCGACTTAAGTACAAGAGGACTGACACTCTAACTTTCTAGGATTTGATCCTCTCCTGTGAGTCCAGTTTTACATTCCGATGCTTAATTTCAGGTTAACTGTATCCCTTGGACCTTCTTATTGACGATGAAAGATAGAAATCTGCATTGGAATTTAATACAAAAGCACAATGCCGACATTAGTACAAGAGGACTGACACTCTAACTTTCTATGATTTGAACCTCTCCTGTGAGTCCAGTTTCAGATTCCGATGCTTCACTTCAGGTTTACTGTATCCCTTGGACCTTCATATTGACGATGAGATACAGAAATTGCATCCGAATTTAATACAAGAGGCACAATGCCGACTTAAGTAAACGAGGACTGACACTCACCCTCTCTATGATTTGAACCTCTCCTGTGAGTCCAGTTTGAAATTCCGATGCTTCACTTCAGGTTTACCGTATACCTTGCACGTACATATTGACGATGAAGCATAGAAATTGCATCGGAATTAAGTTCAAAGGCACAATGCCGACTTAAGTACAAGAGGACTGACACTCTCACTCTCTATGATTTGAACCTCTCCTGTGCGTCCAGTTTTAGATTCCGATGCTTCACTTCAGGTTTACTGTATACCTTGCACCTTGTTATTGACGATGAAACACAGAAATTGCATCGGAATTAAATTCAGAAGGCACAATGCCGACTTAAGTACAAGAGGACTGGCACTCTCTTTGTCTATGATTTGAATCTATCCTGTGAGTCCAGTTTTAGATTCCGATGCTTCACTTCAGGTTTACTGTATCCATTGGACCTTCTTATTGACGATGAAACACAGAAATTGCATCCGAATTTAATACAAAAGGCCGACTTAAGTAAAAGAGGACTGACACTCTCTCTTTCTATGATTTGAATCTCTCCTGTGAGTCCAGATATAGATTCTGATGCTTCACTTCAGGTTTACTGTATACCTCGCACCTTCTTATTGACGATGAAACACAGAAATTGCATCGGAATTTAATACAAAAGGCATAATGCCGACTTAAGTACAAGAGGACTGGCACTCTCTTTGTCTATGATTTGAATCTATCCTGTGAGTCCAGTTTTAGATTCCGATGCTTCACTTCAGGTTTACTGTATCCATTGGACGTTCTTATTGTCGATGAAATACAGAAAATGCATCCGAATTTAATACAAAAGGCACAATGCCGACTTAAGTAAAAGAGGACCGACACTCTCTCTTTGTATCATTTGAACCTCTCCTGTGAGTCCAGTTTTATATTCCGATGCTTCACTTCAGGTTTACTGTATACCTTGCACCTTGTTATTGACGATGAAACACAGAAATTGCATCGGAATTAAATTCAGAAGGCACAATGCCGACTTAAGTACAAGAGGACTGACACTCTAATTCTCTATGATTTGAAACTCTCCTGTGGATGCAGTATTAAATTCCGATGCTTCACTTCAGGTTTACTGTATACCTTGCACCTTCTTATTGACGATGAAACACAGAAACTGCATCGGAATATAATTCAAAAGACACAATGCCGACTAAAGTACAAGAGGACTGACACTCTCACATTCTATGATTTGAACCTCTCCTGTGAGTCCAGTTTTAGGTTCCGATGCTTCACTTCAGGTTTACTGTCTACCTTGCACCTTCTTATTGACGATGAAACACAGAAATTGCATCGGATTTAAATTCAAAAGGCACAATGCCGACTTAAGTACAAGAGGACTGACGCTCTAACTTTCTATGATTTGAACCTCTCCTGTGAGTAAATTTTTAGAATCCGATGCTTCACTTCAGGTTTACTGTACCCCTTGGACCTTCTAATTGACATTGAAACACAGAAATTGCATCCGAATTTAATACAAAAGGCCGACTTAAGTAAAAGAGGACTGACACACTCTCTTTCTATGATTTGAATCTCTCCTGTGAGTCCAGTTATAGATTCTGATGCTTCACTTCAGTTTTACTGTATACCTCGCACCCTCTTATTGACGGTGAAACACAGAAATTGCATCGGAATTTAATACAAAGGGCATAATGCCGACTTAAGTACAAGAGGACTGGCACTCTCACTTTCTATGATTTGAATCTCTCCTGTGAGTCCAGTTTTAGATTTCGATGCTTCACTTCTGGTTTACTGTATCCTTTGGACCTTCTAATTGACATTGAAACACAGAAATTGCATCCGAATTTAATACAAAAGGCCGACTTAAGTAAAAGAGGACTGACACACTCTCTTTCTATGATTTGAATCTCTCCTGTGAGTCCAGTTATAGATTCTGATGCTTCACTTCAGTTTTACTGTATACCTCGCACCCTCTTATTGACGATGAAACACAGAAATTGCATCGGAATTTAATACAAAGGGCATAATGCCGACTTAAGTACAAGAGGACTGGCACTCTCACTTTCTATGATTTGAATCTCTCCTGTGAGTCCAGATATAGATTCTGATGCTTCACTTCAGGTTTACTGTATACCTCGCACCTTCTTATTGACGATGAAACACAGAAATTGCATCGGAATTTAATACAAAAGGCATAATGCCGACTTAAGTACAAGAGGACTGGCACTCTCACAGTCTATGATTTGAATCTATCCTGTGAGTCCAGTTTTAGATTCCGATGCTTCACTTCAGGTTTACTGTATCCATTGGACCTTCTTATTGACGATGAAATACAGAAAATGCATCCGAATTTAATACAAAAGGCACAATGCCGACTTAAGTAAAAGAGGACCGACACTCTCTCTTTGTATTATTTGAACCTCTCCTGTGAGTCCAGTTTTATATTCCGATGCTTCACTTCAGGTTTACTGTATACCTTGCACCTTGTTATTGACGATGAAACACAGAAATTGCATCGGAATTAAATTCAGAAGGCACAATGCTGACTTAAGTACAAGAGGACTGACACTCTAATTCTCTATGATTTGAAACTCTCCTGTGGATGCAGTATTAAATTCCGATGCTTCACTTCAGGTTTACTGTATACCTTGCACCTTCTTATTGACGATGAAACACAGAAACTGCATCGGAATATAATTCAAAAGACACAATGCCGACTAAAGTACAAGAGGACTGACACTCTCACATTCTATGATTTGAACCTCTCCTGAGAGTCCAGTTTTAGGTTCCGATGCTTCACTTCAGGTTTACTGTATACCTTGCTTCGTCTTATTGACGATGTAACACAAGAATTGCATCGGAATTAAATTCAAAAGGCACAATGACGACTTAAGTACAAGAGGACTGACACTCTAACTCTCTATGATTTGAACCTCTCCTGTGAGTCCAGTTTTAGATTTCGATGCTTCAGTTCAGGTTTACTGTATACCTTGCAGCTTCTTATTGACGATTAAACACAGAAATTGCATCCGAATTAAATTCAAAAGGCACAATCCCGACTTAAGTACAAGAGGACTGACATTCTTACTCTCTAGGATTTGAACCTCTCCTGTGAGTCCAGTTTTAGATTCCGATGCTTCACTTCAGGTTTACTGTATACCTTGCACCTTCTTATTGACGATGAAACACAGAAATTCCATCGGAATTAAATTCAAAAGGCACAATGCCGACTTAAGGACAAGAGGACTGACACTCTCACTTTCTATGATTTGAACCTCTCCTGTGAGTCCAGTTTTAGATTCCGATAGTTCACTTCAGGTTTACTGTATACCTTGTACCTTGTTGTTGACGACGAAACACAGAAATTGCATCCGAATTTAATACATAAGGCACAATGCCGCCTTAAGTACAAGAGGACTGAAACTCTCACTTTCTATGATTTGAACGTCTCCTGTGAGTCCAGTTTTAGATTCCGATACTTCACTTCAGGTTTACTGTATACCTTGAACCTTCTTATTGACGATGAAACACAGAAATTGCATCCGACTTTAATGCAAAAGGCACAATGCCGACTTAAGTTCAAGAGGACTGACACTCTCCTATTCGATGATTTGATCCTCTCCTGTGAGTCCAGTTTCAGATTCCGATGCTTCACTTCAGGTTTACTGTATACCTTGGACTTTCTTATTGACGATGAAACACAGAAATTTCATCCGAATTTAATACTAAAGGCACAATGCCAACTTAAGTAAAAGAGGACTGTCACTCTCTCTTTCTATGATTTGAACCTCTCCTGTGAGTCCAGTTTTAGATTCCGATGCTTAACTTCAGGTTTTCTGTATACCTTGCACCGTCTTATTGACGATGAAACACAGAAATTCCATCGGAATTAAATTCAAAAGGCACAATGCCGACTTAAGGACAAGAGGACTGTCACTCTCCCTTTCTATGATTTGAACCTCTCCTGTGAGTCCAGTTTTAGATTCCGATGCTTCACTTCAGGTTTACTGTATACCTTGCACCGTCTTATTGACGATGTAACACAAGAATTGCATCGGAATTAAATTCAAAAGGCACAATGCCGACTTAAGTACAAGAGGACTGACACTCTAACTCTCTATGATTTGAACCTCTCCTGTGAGTCCAGTTTTAGATTTCGATGCTTCAGTTCAGGTTTACTGTATACCTTGCACCTTCTTATTGACGATTAAACACAGAAATTGCATCCGAATTTAATTCAAAAGGCACAATCCCGACTTAAGTACAAGAGGACTGACACTCTTACTCTCTAGGATTTGAACCACTCCTGTGAGTCCAGTTTTAGATTCCGATGCTTCACTTAAGGTTTACTGTATACCTTGCACCTTTTTATTGACGATGAAACACAGAAACTGCATCAGAATTAAATTCAGAAGGCACAATGCCGACTTAAGTACAAGAGGACTGACACTCTAACTCTCTATGATTTGAACCTCTCCTGTGAATCCAGTTTTAAATTCCGATGCTTCACTTCAGGTTTACTGTATACCTTGCACCTTCTTATTGACGATGAAACACAGAAATTGTATCGGAATATAATTCAAAAGACACAATGCCGACTTAAGTACAAGAGGACTGACACTCTCACATTCTTGGATTTGAACCTCTCCTGTGAGTCCAGTTTTAGGTTCCGATGCTTCACTTCAGGTTTACTGTATCCCTTGGACCTTCTTATTGACGATGAAACACAGAAATTGCATCCGAATTAAGTACAAAAGGCACAATGCCGACTTATGTAAAAGAGGACTGTCACTCTCACTTTCTATGATTTGAACCTCTCCTGTGAGTCCAGTTTTAGATTCCGATGCTTCACTTCAGGTTTACTGTATACCTTGCACTGTCTTATTGACGATGTAACACAAGAATTGCATCGGAATTAAATTCAAAAGGCTCAAAGCCGACTTAAGTACAAGAGGACTGACACTCTCACTCTCTAGGATTTGAACCTCTCCTGTGAGTCCAGTTTTAGATTCCGATGCTTCACTTTAGGTTTACTGTATCCCTTGGACCTTCTAATTGACGATGAAACACAGAAATTGGAGCCGAATATAAAACAAAAGGCACAATGCCGACTTAAGTGCAATAGGACTGACACTCTAACTTTCTATGATTTGAACCTCTCCTGTGAGTCCAGTTTTAGTTGCCGATAGTTCACTTCAGGTTTACTGTATACCTTGTACCTTCTTATTGACGATGAAACACAGATATTGCAATCGAATTTACTACAAAATCCACAATAACGACTGAAGTAGAAAAGAATGACACTCTCCATTTCTATGATTTGAACCTCTCCTGTGTGTCCAGTTCTAGATTCCGGTGCTTCACTTCAGGTTTACTGTATCCCTCAGACCTTCTTATTGACGATGAAACACAGAAATTGCATCCGAATTTGATACAAAAGGCCGACTTAAGTAAAAGAGGACTGACCCTCTCTCTTTCTATGAATTGAATCTCTCCTGTGAGTCCAGTTTTAGATTCTGATGTTTCACTTCAGGATTACTGTATTCCTTGCACCTTCTTATTGACGATGAAACACAGAAATTGCATCAGAATTAAATTCAAATGACCCAATGCCGACTTAAGTACAAGAGGACTGACACTCTCACATTCTATGATTTGAACCTCTCCTGTGAGTCCAGTTTTAGGTTCCGATGCTTCACTTCAGGTTTACTGTATCCCTTGGACCTTCGTATTGACGATGAAACACAGAAATTGCATCCGAATTAAATACAAAAAGCACAATGCCGACATAAGTAAAAGAGGACTTACACTTTCACATTCTACTATTTCAACTTCTCCTGTGAGTCCAGTTTTAGGTTCCGATGCTTCACTTCAGGTTTACAGTATCCCTTGGACCTTTCTTATTGACGATGAAACACAGAAATTGCATCCGAATTAAATACAAAAGGCACAATGCCGACTTAAGTAAAAGAGGACTGTCACTCTATCTTTCTATGATTTGAACCTCTCCTGTGAGTCCAGTTTTAGATTCCGATGCTTCACTTCAGGTTTACTGTATACCTGGCACCGTCTTATTGACGATGTAACACAAGAATTGCATCGGAATTAAATTCAAAAGGCACAATGCCGACTTAAGTACAAGAGGACTGACACTCTCACTTTCTGTGATTTGAACCTTATCTGTGAGTCCTGTTTTAGATTCCGATGCTTCACTTCAGGTTTCATGTATACCTTGCACCTTCTTATTGACGATGAAACACAGATATTGCATCGGAATTAAATTGAAAAAGCACAATGTCGACTTAAGTACAAGAGGACTGACACTCTAACTTTCTAGGATTTGATCCTCTCCTGTGAGTCCAGTTTTACATTCCGATGCTTAATTTCAGGTTTGCTGTATCCCTTGGACCTTCTTATTGACGAAGAAAGATAGAAATTTGCATCGGAATTTAATACAAAGGCACAATGCCGACATTAGTACAAGAGGACTGACACTCTATCTCTCTATGATTTGAACCTCTCCTGTGAGTCCAGTTTCAGATTCCGATGCTTCACTTCAGGTTTACTGTATCCCATGGACCTTCATATTGACGATGAGATACAGAAATTGCATCCGAATTTAATACAAGAGGCACAATGCCGACTTAAGTAAACGAGGACTGACACTCTCCCTCTCTATGATTTGAACCTCTACTGTGAGTCCAGTTTGAAATTCCGATGCTTCACTTCAGGTTTACTGTATACCTTGCACGTACATATTGACGATGAAGCATAGAAATTGCATCGGAATTAAGTTCAAAGGCACAATGCCGACTTAAGTACAAGAGGACTGACACTCTAACTCTCTATGATTTGAACCTCTCCTGTGGGTCCAGTTTTAGATTCCGATGCTTCACTTCAGGTTTACTGTATACCTTGCAACTTCTTATTGACGATGAAACACAGAAATTGCATCGGATTTAAATTCAAAAGGCACAATGCCGACTTAAGTACAAGAGGACTGACACTCTAACTTTCTACGATTTGAACCTCTCCTGTGAGTAAATTTTTAGAATCCGATGCTTCACTTCAGGTTTACTGTATCCCTTGGACCTTCTAATTGACATTGAAACACAGAAATTGCATCCGAATTTAATACAAAAGGCCGACTTAAGTAAAAGTGGACTGACACACTCTCTTTCTATGATTTGAATCTCTCCTGTGAGTCCAGTTATAGATTCTGATGCTTCACTTCAGTTTTACTGTATACCTCGCACCCTCTTATTGACGATGAAACACAGAAATTGCATCGGAATTTAATACAAAGGGCATAATGCCGACTTAAGTACAAGAGGACTGGCACTCTCACTTTCTATGATTTGAATCTCTCCTGTGAGTCCAGTTTTAGATTCCGATGCTTCACTTCAGGTTTACTGTATCCATTGGACCTTCTTATTGACGATGAAATACAGAAAATGCATCCGAATTAAATACAAAAGGCACAATGCCGACTTAAGTAAAAGAGGACCGACACTCTCTCTTTCTATTATTTGAACCTCTCCTGTGAGTCCAGTTTTATATTCCGATGCTTCACTTCAGGTTTACTGTATACCTTGCACCTTGTTATTGACGATGAAACACAGAAATTGCATCGGAATTAAATTCAGAAGGCACAATGCCGACTTAAGTACAAGAGGACTGACACTCTAATTCTCTATGATTTGAACCTCTCCGGTGGATGCAGTATTAAATTCCGATGCTTCACATCAGGTTTACTGTATAGCTTGCACCTTCTTATTGACGATGAAACACAGAAACTGCATCGGAATATAATTCAAAAGACACAATGCCGACTTAAGTACAAGAGGACTGACACTCTCACATTCTATGATTTGAACCCCTCCTATGAGTCCAGTTTTAGGTTCCGATGCTTCACTTCAGGTTTACTATATACCTTGCACCGTCTTATTGACGATGTAACACAAGAATTGCATCGGAATTAAATTCAAAAGGCACAATGCCGACTTAAGTACAAGAGGACTGACACTCTAACTCTCTATGATTTGAACCATCCATTGAGTCCAGTTTTAGATTTCGATGCTTCAGTTCAGGTTTACTGTATACCTTGCACCTTCTTATTGACGATTAAACACAGAAATTCCATCCGAATTAAATTCAAAAGGCACAATCCCGACTTAAGTACAGGAGGACTGTCACTCTCCCATTCTATGATTTAAACCTCTCCTGTGAGTCCAGTTCTAGATTACGATGCTTCACTTCAGGTTTGCTGTATCCCTTAGACTTTCTTATTGACGATGAAGCACAGTAATTGCATCCGAATTTATTACAAAAGGCCGACATAAGTAAAAGAGGACTGACACTCTAACTATCTACGATTTGAACCTCTCCTGTGAGTCCCGTTTTGGATTCCGATGCTTCACTTCAGGTTTACTATATCCCTTGGACCTTCTTATTGACGATGAAACACAGAAATGGCATCCGAATTTAATACAAATGCACAATGCCGACTTAAGTAAAAGAGGACTTTCACTCTCTCTTTCTATGATTTGAACCTCTCCTGTGAGTCCAGTTTTAGATTCCGATAGTTCACTTCAGGTTTACTGTATACCTTGTACCTTGTTGTTGACGACGAAACACAGAAATTGCATCCGAATTTAATACATAAGGCACAATGCCGCCTTAAGTACAAGAGGACTGAAACTCTCACTTTCTATGATTTGAACGTCTCCTGTGAGTCCAGTTTCAGATTCCGATACTTCACTTCAGGTTTACTGTATACCTTGAACCTTCTTATTGACGATGAAACACAGAAATTGCATCTGACGTTAATGCAAAAGGCACAATGCCGACTTAAGTTCAAGAGGACTGACACTCTCCTATTCGATGATTTGATCCTCTCCTGTGAGTCCAGTTTCAGATTCCGATGCTTCACTTCAGGTTTACTGTATACCTTGGACTTTCTTATTGACGATGAAACACAGAAATTTCATCCGAATTTAAAACTAAAGGCACAATGCCAACTTAAGTAAAAGAGGACTGTCACTCTCTCTTTCTATGATTTGAACCTCTCCTGTGAGTCCAGTTTTAGATTCCGATGCTTAACTTCAGGTTTTCTGTATACATTGCACCGTCTTATTGACGATGAAACACAGAAATTCCATCGGAACTAAATTAAAAAGGCACAATGCCGACTTAAGGACAAGAGGACTGTCACTCTCCCTTTCTATGATTTGAACCTCTTCTGTGAGTCCAGTTTTAGATTCCGATGCTTCACTTCAGGTTTACTGTATACCTTGCACCGTCTTATTGACGATGTAACACAAGAATTGCATCGGAATTAAATTCAAAAGGCACAATGCCGACTTAAGTACAAGAGGACTGACACTCTAACTCTCTATGATTTGAACCTCTCCTGTGAGTCCAGTTTTAGATTTCGATGCTTCAGTTCAGGTTTACTGTATACCTTGCACCTTCTTATTGACGATTAAACACAGAAATTGCATCCGAATTAAATTCAAAAGGCACAATCCCGACTTAAGTACAAGAGGACTGACACTCTTACTCTCTAGGATTTGAACCTCTCCGGTGAGTCCAGTTTTAGATTCCGATGCTTCACTTAAGGTTTACTGTATACCTTGCACCTTTTTATTGACGATGAAACACAGAAACTGCATCGGAATTAAATTCAGAAGGCACAATGCCGACTTAAGTACAAGAGGACTGACACTCTAACTCTGTATGATTTGAACCTCTCCTGTGAATCCAGTTTTAAATTCCGATGCTTCACTTCAGGTTTACTGTATACCTTGCACCTTCTTATTGACGATGAAACACAGAAATTGCATCGGAATATAATTCATAAGACACAATGCCGACTTAAGTACAAGAGGACTGACACTCTCACATTCTATGATTTGAACCTCTCCTGTGAGTCCAGTTTTAGGTTCCGATGCTTCACTTCAGGTTTACTGTATCCCTTGGACCTTCTTATTGACGATGAAACACAGAAATTGCATCCGAATTAAGTACAAAAGGCACAATGCCGACTTAAGTAAAAGAGGACTGTCACTCTCACTTTCTATGATTTGAACCTCTCCTGTGAGTCCAGTTTTAGATTCCGATGCTTCACTTCAGGTTTACTGTATACCTTGCACCGTCTTATTGGCGATGTAACACAAGAATTGCATCGGAATTAAATTCAAAAGGCTCAAAGCCGACTTAAGTGCAAGAGGACTGACACTCTAACTCTCAATGATTTGAACCTCTCCTGTGAATCCAGTTTTAAATTCCGATGCTTCACTTCAGGTTTACTGTAAACCTTGCACCATCTTATTGACGATTAAACACAGAAATTGCATCCGAATTAATTTCAAAATTCACAATGCCGACTTAAGTACAAGAGGACTGACACTCTCACTCTCTAGGATTTGAACCTCTCCTGTGAGTCCAGTTTCAGATTCCGATGCTTCACTTTAGGTTTACTGTATCCCTTGGACCTTCTAATTGACGATGAAACACAGAAATTGCAGCCGAATATGAAACAAAAGGCACAATGCCGACTTAAGTGCAATAGGACTGACACTCTAACTTTCTATGATTTGAACCTCTCCTGTGAGTCCAGTTTTAGTTGCCGATAGTTCACTTCAGGTTTACTGTATACCTTGTACCTTCTTATTGACGATGAAACACAGATATTGCAATCGAATTTAATACAAAATCCACAATAACGACTGAAGTAGAAGAGGACTGACACTCTCCCTTTCTATGATTTGAACCTCTCCTGTGTGTCCAGTTCTAGATTCCGGTGCTTCACTTCAGGTTTACTGTATCCCTTAGACCTTCTTATTGACGATGAAACACAGAAATTGCATCCGAATTTAATACAAAAGGCCGACTTAAGTAAAAGAGGACTGACCCTCTCTCTTCCTATGAATTGAATCTCTCCTGTGAGTCCAGTTTTAGATTCTGATGTTTCACTTCAGGATTACTGTATTCCTTGCACCTTCTTATTGACGATGAAACACAGAAATTGCATCAGAATTTAATACAATAGGCAAAATGCCGACTTAAGTACTAGAGGACTGACACTCTCACTTTCTATGATTTTAACCTCTCCTGTGAGTCCAGTTTTAGGTTCCGATGCTTCACGTCAGGTTTACTGTATCCCTTGGACAATCGTATTGACGATGAAACACAGATATTGCATCCGAATTAAATACAAAAAGCACAATGCCGACATAAGTAAAAGAGGACTTACACTTTCACATTCTATGATTTGAACTTCTCCTGTGAGTCCAGTTTTAGGTTCCAATGCTTCACTTCAGGTTTACTGTATCCCTTGGAACTTCGTATTGACGATGAAACACAGAAATTGCATCCGAATTAAATACAAAAGGCACAATGCCGACTTAAGTAAAAGAGGACTGTCACTCTATCTTTCTATGATTTAAACCTCTCCTGTGAGTCCAGTTTTAGATTCCGATGCTTCACTTCAGGTTTACTGTATACCTGGCACCGTCTTATTGACGATGTAACACAAGAATTGCATCGGAATTAAATTCAAAAGGCACAATGCCGACTTAAGTACAAGAGGACTGACACTCTCACTTTCTGTGATTTGAACCTTACCTGTGAGTCCTGTTTTAGATTCCGATGCTTCACTTCAGGTTTCATGTATACCTTGCACCTT
The DNA here is from genome assembly GCF_021461395.2 of Schistocerca americana. Classification (NCBI taxonomy): domain Eukaryota; kingdom Metazoa; phylum Arthropoda; class Insecta; order Orthoptera; family Acrididae; genus Schistocerca; species Schistocerca americana. The sequence goes on from NW_025725922.1 coordinate 216,159, forward strand.
CTTATTGACGATGAAACACAGATATTGCATCGGAATTAAATTGAAAAAGCACAATGTCGACTTAAGTACAAGAGGACTGACACTCTAACTTTCTAGGATTTGATCCTCTCCTGTGAGTCCAGTTTTACATTCCGATGCTTAATTTCAGGTTTACTGTATCCCTTGGACCTTCTTATTGACGATGAAAGATAGAAATTTGCATCGGAATTTAATACAAAGGCACAATGCCGACATTAGTACAAGAGGACTGACACTCTAACTTTCTTTGATTTGAACCTCTGCTGTGAGTCCAGTTTCAGATTCCGATGCTTCACTTCAGGTTTACTGTATCCCTTGGACCTTCATATTGACGATGAGATACAGAAATTGCATCCGAATTTAATACAAAAGGCACAATGCCGACTTGAGTAAACGAGGACTGACACTCTCCCTCTCTATGATTTGAACCTCTCCTGTGTGTCCAGTTTGAAATTCCGATGCTTCACTTCAGGTTTACTGTATACCTTGCACGTACATATTGACGATGAAGCATAGAAATTGCATCGGAATTAAGGTCAAAGGCACAATGCCGACTTAAGTACAAGAGGACTGACACTCTAACTTTCTATGATTTGAACCTCTCCTGTGAGTAAATTTTTTAAATCCGATGCTTCACTTCAGGCTTACTGTATCCCTTGGACCTTCTAATTGACATTGAAACACAGAAATTGCATCCGAATTTAATACAAAAGGCCGACTTAAGTAAAAGAGGACTGACACACTCTCTTTCTATGATTTGAATCTCTCCTGTGAGTCCAGTTATAGATTCTGATGCTTCACTTCATTTTTACTGTATACCTCGCACCCTCTTATTGACGATGAAACACAGAAATTGCATCGGAATTTAATACAAAGGGCATAATGCCGACTTATGTACAAGAGGACTGGCACTCTCACTTTCTATGATTTGAATCTCTCCTGTGAGTCCAGTTTTAGATTCCGATGCTTCACTTCAGGCTTACTGTATCCCTTGGACCTTCTAATTGACATTGAAACACAGAAATTGCTTCCGAATTTAATACAAAAGGCCGACTTAAGTAAAAGAGGACTGACACACTCTCTTTCTATGATTTGAATCTCTCCTGTGAGTCCAGTTATAGATTCTGATGCTTCACTTCAATTTTACTGTATACCTCGCACCCTCTTATTGACGATGATACACAGAAAATGCATCCGAATTTAATACAAAAGGCACAATGCCGACTTAAGTAAAAGAGGACCGACACTCTCTCTTTCTAGTATTTGAACCTCTCCTGTGAGTCCAGTTTTATATTCCGATGCTTCACTTCAGGTTTACTGTATACCTTGCACCTTGTTATTGACGATGAAACACAGAAATTGCATCGGAATTAAATTCAGAAGGCACAATGCCGACTTAAGTACAAGAGGACTGACACTCTAATTCTCTATGATTTGAACCTCTCCTGTGGATGCAGTATTAAATTCCGATGCTTCACTTCAGGTTTACTGTATACCTTGCACCTTCTTATTGACGATGAAACACAGAAACTGCATCGGAATATATTTCAAAAGACACAATGCTGTCTTAAGTACAAGAGGATTGACACTCTCACATTCTATGATTTGAACCTCTCCTGTGAGTCCATTTTTAGGTTCCAATGCTTCACTTCAGGTTTACTGTATACCTTGCACCGTCTTATTGACGATGTAACACAAGAATTGCATCGGAATTAAATTCAAAAGGCACAATGCCGACTTAAGTACAAGAGGACTGACACTCTAACTCTCTATGATTTGAACCTCTCCTGTGAGTCCAGTTTTAGATTTCGATGCTTCAGTTCAGGTTTACTGTATACCTTGCACCTTCTTATTGACGATGAAACACAGAAACTGCATCCGAATTAAATTCAAAAGGCACAATCCCGACTTAAGTACAAGAGGACTGACATTCTTACTCTCTAGGATTTGAACCACTCCTGTGAGTCCAGTTTTAGATTCCGATGCTTCACTTCAGGTTTACTGTATACCTTGCACCTTCTTATTGACGATGGAACACAGAAATTCCATCGGAATTAAATTCAAAAGGCACAATGCCGACTTAAGGACAAGAGGACTGACACTCTCACTTTCTATGATTTGAACCTCTCCAGTGAGTCCAGTTTTAGATTCCGATAGTTCACTTCAGGTTTACTGTATACCTAGTACCTTCTTGTTGACGACGAAACGCAGAAATTGCATCCGAATTTAATACATAAGGCACAATGCCGCCTTAAGTACAAGAGGACTGTCACTCTCCCATTCTATGATTTGAACCTCTCCTGTGAGTCCAGTTCTAGATTACGATGCTTCACTTCAGGTTTACTGTATCCGTTGGACTTTCTTATTGACGATGAAGCACAGTAATTGCATCCGAATTTAATACAAAAGGCCGACTTAAGTAAAAGACGACTGACACTCTAACTATCTACGATTTGAACCTCTCCTGTGAGTCTAGTTTTGGATTCCGATGCTTCACTTCAGGTTTACTATATCCCTTGGACCTTCTTATTGACGATGAAACACAGAAATTGCATCCGAATTTAATACAAATGCACAATGCCGACTTAAGTAAAAGAGGACTTTCACTCTCTCTTTCTATGATTTGAACCTCTCCTGTGAGTCCAGTTTTAGATTCCGATAGTTCACTTCAGGTTTACTGTATACCTTGTACCTTGTTGTTGACGACGAAACACAGAAATTGCATCCGAATTTAATACATAAGGCACAATGCCGCCTTAAGTACAAGAGGACTGAAACTCTCACTTTCTATGATTTGAACGTCTCCTGTGAGTCCAGTTTTAGATTCCGATACTTCACTTCAGGTTTACTGTATACCATGAACCTTGTTATTGACGATGAAACACAGAAATTGCATCCGACTTTAATGCAAAAGGCACAATGCCGACTTAAGTTCAAAAGGACTAACACTCTCATATTCGATGATTTGATCCTCTCCTGTGAGTCCAGTTTCAGATTCCGATGCTTCACTTCAGGTTTACTGTATCCCTTGGACCATCTAATTGACATTGAAACACAGAAATTGCATCCGAATTTAATACAAAAGGCCGACTTAAGTAAAAGAGGAATGACACACTCTCTTTCTAATATTTGAATCTCTCCTGTGAGTCCAGTTATAGATTCTGATGCTTCACTTCAGTTTTACTGTATACCTCACACCCTCTAATTGACGATGAAACACAGAAATTGCATCGGAATTTAATACAAAAGGCATAATGCCGACTTAAGTACAAGAGGACTGGCACTCTCACTGTCTATGATTTGAATCTATCCTGTGAGTCCAGTTTTAGATTCCGATGCTTCACTTCAGGTTTACTGTATCCATTGGACCTTCTTATTGACGATGAAATACAGAAAATGCATCCGAATTTAATACAAAAGGCACAATGCCGACTTAAGTAAAAGAGGACCGACACTCTCTCTTTCTATTATTTGAACCTCTCCTGTGAGTCCAGTTTTATATTCCGATGCTTCACTTCAGGTTTACTGTATACCTTGCAACTTGTTATTGTCGATGAAACACAGAAATTGCATCGGAATTAAATTCAGAAGGCACAATGCCGACTTAAGTACAAGAGGACTGACACTCTAATTCTCTATGATTTGAACCTCTCCTGTGGATGCAGTATTAAATTCCGATGCTTCACTTCAGGTTTACTGTATACCTTGCACCTTCTTATTGACGATGAAACACAGAAACTGCATCGGAATATAATTCAAAAGACACAATGCCGACTTATGTACAAGAGGACTGACACTCTCACATTCTATGGTTTGAACCTCTCCTGTGAGTCCAGTTTTAGGTTCCGATGCTTCACTTCAGGTTTACTGTATACCTTGCACCATCTTATTGACTATGTAACACATGAATTGCATCAGAATTAAATTCAAAAGGCACAATGCCGACTTAAGTACAAGAGGACTGACACTCTAACTCTCTATGATTTGAACCTCTCCTGTGAGTCCAGTTTTAGATTCCGATGCTTCACTTCAGGTTTACTGTATACCTTGCACCTTCTTATTGACGATGAAACACAGAAATTGCATCAGAATTTAATACAATAGGCAAAATGCCGACTTAAGTACTAGAGGACTGACACTCTCACTTTCTATGATTTGAACCTCTCCTGTGAGTCCAGTTTTAGGTTCCGATGCTTCACGTCAGGTTTACTGTATCCCTTGGACCTTCGTATTGACGATGAAACACAGATATTGCATCCGAATTAAATACAAAAAGCTCAATGCCGACATAAGTAAAAGAGGACTTACACTTTCACATTCTATGATTTGAACTTCTCCTGTGAGTCCAGTTTTAGGTTCCAATGCTTCACTTCAGGTTTCATGTATACCTTGCACCTTCTTATTGACGATGAAACACAGATATTGCATCGGAATTAAATTGAAAAAGCACAATGTCGACTTAAGTACAAGAGGACTGACACTCTAACTTTCTATGATTTGATCCTCTCCTGTGAGTCCAGTTCTACATTCCGATGCTTAATTTCAGGTTTACTGTATCCCTTGGACCTTCTTATTGACGATGAAAGATAGAAATTTGCATCGGAATTTAATACAAAGGCACAATGCCGACATTAGTACAAGAGGACTGACACTCTAACTTTCTTTGATTTGAACCTCTCCTGTGAGTCCAGTTTCAGATTCCGATTCTTCACTTCAGGTTTACTGTATCCCTTGGACCTTCATATTGACGATGAGATACAGAAATTGCATCCGAATTTAATACAAAAGGCACAATGCCGACTTAAGTAAACGAGGACTGACACTCTCCCTCTCTATGATTTGAACCTCTCCTGTGAGTCCAGTTTGAAATTCCGATGCTTCACTTCAGGTTTACAGTATACCTTGCACGTACATATTGACGATGAAGCATAGAAATTGCATCGGAATTAAGGTCAAAGGCACAATGCCGACTTAAGTACAAGAGGACTGACACTCTAACTTTCTATGATTTGAACCTCTCCTGTGAGTAAATTTTTTAAATCCGATGCTTCACTTCGGGCTTACTGTATCCCTTGGACCTTCTAATTGACATTGAAACACAGAAATTGCATCCGAATTTAATACAAAAGGCCGACTTAAGTAAAAGAGGACTGACACACGCTCTTTCTATGATTTGAATCTCTCCTGTGAGTCCAGTTATAGATTCTGATGCTTCACTTCATTTTTACTGTGTACCTCGCACCCCCTTATTGACGATGAAACACAGAAATTGCATCGGAATTTAATACAAAGGGCATAATGCCGACTTAAGTACAAGAGGACTGGCACTCTCACTTTCTATGATTTGAATCTCTCCTGTGAGTCCAGTTTTAGATTCCGATGCTTCACTTCAGGCTTACTGTATCCCTTGGACCTTCTAATTGACATTGAAACACAGAAATTGCATCCGAATTTAATACAAAAGGCCGACTTAAGTAAAAGAGGACTGACACACTCTCTTTCTATGATTTGAATCTCTCCTGTGAGTCCAGTTATAGATTCTGATGCTTCACTTCAATTTTACTGTATACCTCGCACCCTCTTATTGACGATGATACACAGAAAATGCATCCGAATTTAATACAAAAGGCACAATGCCGACTTAAGTGAAAGAGGACCGACACTCTCTCTTTCTAGTATTTGAACCTCTCCTGTGAGTCCAGTTTTATATTCCGATGCTTCACTTCAGGTTTACTGTATACCTTGCACCTTGTTATTGACGATGAAACACAGAAATTGCATCGGAATTAAATTCAGAAAGCACGATGCCGACTTAAGTACAAGAGGACTGACACTCTAATTCTCTATGATTTGAACCTCTCCTGTGGATGCAGTATTAAATTCCGATGCTTCACTTCAGGTTTACTGTATACCTTGCACCTTCTTATTGACGATGAAACACAGAAACTGCATCGGAATATAATTCAAAAGACACAATGCTGTCTTAAGTAAAAGAGGATTGACACTCTCACATTCTATGATTTGAAACTCTCCTGTGAGTCCATTTTTAGGTTCCGATGCTTCACTTCAGGTTTACTGTATACCTTGCACCGTCTTATTGACGATGTAACACAAGAATTGCATCGGAATTAAATTCAAAAGGCACAATGCCGACTTAAGTACAAGAGGACTGACACTCTAACTCTCTATGATTTGAACCTCTCCTGTGAGTCCAGTTTTAGATTTCGATGCTTCAGTTCAGGTTTACTGTATACCTTGCACCTTCTTGTTGACGATGAAACACAGAAACTGCATCCGAATTAAATTCAAAAGGCACAATCCCGACTTAAGTACAAGAGGACTGACATTCTTACTCTCTAGGATTTGAACCACTCCTGTGAGTCCAGTTTTAGATTCCGATGCTTCACTTCAGGTTTACTGTATACCTTGCACCTTCTTATTGACAATGGAACACAGAAATTCCATCGGAATTAAATTCAAAAGGCACAATGCCGACTTAAGGACAAGAGGACTGACACTCTCACTTTCTATGATTTGAACCTCTCCAGTGAGTCCAGTTTTAGATTCCGATAGTTCACTTCAGGTTTACTGTATACCTAGTACCTTCTTGTTGACGACGAAACGCAGAAATTGCATCCGAATTTAATACATAAGGCACAATGCCGCCTTAAGTACAAGAGGACTGTCACTCTCCCATTCTATGATTTGAACCTCTACTGTGAGTCCAGTTCTAGGTTACGATGCTTCACTTCAGGTTTACTGTATCCGTTAGACTTTCTTATTGACGATGAAGCACAGTAATTGCATCCGAATTTAATACAAAAGGCCGACTTAAGTAAAAGACGACTGACACTCTAACTATCTACGATTTGAACCTCTCCTGTGAGTCCAGTTTTGGATTCCGATGCTTCACTTCAGGTTTACTATATCCCTTGGACCTTCTTATTGACGATGAAACACAGAAATTGCATCCGAATTTAATACAAATGCACAATGCCGACTTAAGTAAAAGAGGACTTTCACTCTCTCTTTCTATGATTTGAACCTCTCCTGTGAGTCCAGTTTTAGATTCCGATAGTTCACTTCAGGTTTACTGTATACCTTGTACCTTGTTGTTGACGACGAAACACAGAAATTGCATCCGAATTTAATACATAAGGCACAATGCCGCCTTAAGTACAAGAGGACTGAAACTCTCACTTTCTATGATTTGAACGTCTCCTGTGAGTCCAGTTTTAGATTCCGATACTTCACTTCAGGTTTACTGTATACCATGAACCTTGTTATTGACGATGAAACACAGAAATTGCATCCGACTTTAATGCAAAAGGCACAATGCCGACTTAAGTTCAAGAGGACTAACACTCTCATATTCGATGATTTGATCCTCTCCTGTGAGTCCAGTTTCAGATTCCGATGCTTCACTTCAGGTTTACTGTATCCCTTGGACCATCTAATTGACATTGAAACACAGAAATTGCATCCGAATTTAATACAAAAGGCCGACTTAAGTAAAAGAGGAATGACACACTCTCTTTCTAATATTTGAATCTCTCCTGTGAGTCCAGTTATAGATTCTGATGCTTCACTTCAGTTTTACTGTATACCTCACACCCTCTTATTGACGATGAAACACAGAAATTGCATCGGAATTTAATACAGAGGGCATAATGCCGACTTAAGTACAAGAGGACTGGCACTCTCACTTTCTATGATTTGAATCTCTCCTGTGAGTCCAGTTTTAGATTCCGATGCTTCACTTCAGGTTTACTGTATCCGTTGGACCTTCTTATTGACGATGAAACACAGAAATTGCATCCGAATTTAATACAAAAGTCCGACTTAAGTAAAAGAGGACTGACACTCTCTCTTTCTATGATTTGAATCTCTCCTGTGAGTCCAGATATAGATTCTGATGCTTCACTTCAGGTTTACTGCATACCTCGCACCTTCTTATTGACGATGAAACACAGAAATTGCATCGGAATTTAATACAAAAGGCATAATGCCGACTTAAGTACAAGAGGACTGGCACTCTCACTGTCTATGATTTGAATCTATCCTGTGAGTCCAGTTTTAGATTCCGATGCTTCACTTCAGGTTTACTGTATCCATTGGACCTTCTTATTGACGATGAAATACAGAAAATGCATCCGAATTTAATACAAAAGGCACAATGCCGACTTAAGTAAAAGAGGACCGACACTCTCTCTTTCTATTATTTGAACCTCTCCTGTGAGTCCAGTTTTATATTCCGATGCTTCACTTCAGGTTTACTGTATACCTTGCACCTTGTTATTGTCGATGAAACACAGAAATTGCATCGGAATTAAATTCAGAAGGCACAATGCCGACTTAAGTACAAGAGGACTGACACTCTAATTCTCTATGATTTGAACCTCTCCTGTGGATGCAGTATTAAATTCCGATGCTTCACTTCAGGTTTACTGTATACCTTGCACCTTCTTATTGACGATGAAACACAGAAACTGCATCGGAATATAATTCAAAAGACACAATGCCGACTTGTGTACAAGAGGACTGACACTCTCACATTCTATGGTTTGAACCTCTCCTGTGAGTCCAGTTTTAGGTTCCGATGCTTCACTTCAGGTTTACTGTATACCTTGCACCATCTTATTGACTATGTAACACATGAATTGCATCAGAATTAAATTCAAAAGGCACAATGCCGACTTAAGTACAAGAGGACTGACACTCTAACTCTCTATGATTTGAACCTCTCCTGTGAGTCCAGTTTTAGATTTCGATGCTTCAGTTCAGGTTTACTGTATACCTTGCACCTTCTTATTGACGATTAAACACAGAAATTGCATCCGAATTAAATTCAAAAGGCACAATCCTTACTTAAGTACAAGAGGACTGACATTCTTACTCTCTAGGATTTGAACCTCTCCTGTGAGTCCAGTTTTAGATTCCGATGCTTCACTTCAGGTTTTCTGTATACCTTGCACCGTCTTATTGACGATGTAACACAAGAATAGCATCGGAATTTAATTCAAAAGTCACAATGCTGACTTAAGTACAAGAGGACTGACACTCTAAATCTCTATGATTTGAACCTCTCCTGTGAGTCCAGTTTTGGATTCCGAAGCTTCACTTCAGTTTTACTGTATCCCTTAAACCTTCTTATTGACGATGAAACACAAAAATTGCATCCGAATTTAACACAAAAGGCACAATGCCGACTTAAGTACAAGAGGACTGACACTCTCACTTTCTATGATTTGAACCTCTACTGTGAGTCCAGTTTTAGATTCCAATGTTTCACTTCAAGTTTACTGTATACCTTGCAACATCTTATTGACGATGAAACACAGAAATAGCATCCGAATTTAATACAAAAACCACAATGCCAACTTAAGTACAAGAGGACTGTCACTCTCTGTTTCTATGATTTGAACCTCTCCTGTGAGTCCAGTTTTAGATTCCGATGCTTCACTTCAGGTTTACTATATCCCTTGGACCTTCTTATTGACGATGATACACAGAAATTGCATCCGAATTTAATAGAAATGCACAATGCCGACTTAAGTAAAGGAGGACTTTCACTCTCTCTTTCTATGATTTGAACCTCTCCTGTGAGTCCAGTTTTAAATTCCGATGCTTCACTTCAGGTTTACTGTATCCCTTGGACCTTCTTATTGACGATGAAACACAGACATTGCATCCGAATTTAATACAAATGCACAATGCCAACTTAAGTAAAAGACGACTTTCACTCTCTCTTTCTATGAATTGAACCTCTCCTGTGAGTCCAGTTTTAGATTCCGATGCTTCATTTCAGGTTTACTGTATACCTTGCACCTTCTTATTGACGATGAAACCAGAAATAGCATCGGAATTTAATACAAAATGCACAATGCCGACTTAAGAACAAGAGGACTGACACTCTCACTTTCTATGATTTGAACCTCTCCTGTGAGTCCAGTTTTAGATTCCAATGCTTCACTTCAGGTTTACTGTATACCTTGCACCCTCTTATTGACGATGAAACTGAGATATTGCATCGGAATTAAATTGAAAAGGCACAATGTCGACTTAAGTACAAGAAGACTGACACTCTAACTTTCAAAGATTTGATCCTCTCCTGTGAGTCCAGTTTTAGATTCCGATGCTTCACTTCAGGTATACTGTATCCCTTGGACCTTCTTATTGACGATGAAACACAGAAATTGCATCCGAATTTAATCAAAAGGCACAATGCCGACTTAAGTAAAGGAGGTCTGACACTCTCCCATTCTATGTTTTGAACTTCTCTTGTGAGTCCAGTTTTAGTTTCCGATGCGTCACTTCAGGTTTACCGTATACCTTGCACCTTCTTATTGACGATGAAAGACAGAAATGTGCATCGGAATTTAATGCAAAGGCACATTGCCGACACTAGTACAAGAGGACTGACACTCTAACTTTCTATGATTTGAACCTCTCCTGTGAGTCTAGTTTTAGATTCCGATGCTTCACTTCAGGTTTACTGGATCCCTTGGACCACCTCATTGACGATGAAATACAGAAATTGCATCCAAATTTAATACAAATGCACAATGCCGACTTAAGTAAACGAGGACTTTCACTCTCCCTTTCTATAATTTGAACCTCTCCTGTGAGTCCAGTTTTAGATTCCGATAGTTCACTTCAAGTTTACTGTATACCTTGTACCTTGTTGTTGACGACGAAACACAGAAATTGCATCCGAATTTAATACATAAGGCACAATGCCGCCTTAAGTACAAGAGGCCTGAAACTCTCACTTTCTATGATTTGAACGTCTCCTGTGAGTCCAGTTTTAGATTCCGATACTTCGCTTCAGGTTTACTGTATACCTTGAACCTTCTTATTGACGATGAAACACAGAAATTGCATCCGACTTTAATGCAAAAGGCACAATGCCGGCTTAAGTACAAGAGGACTGACACTCTCCTATTCGATGATTTGATCCTCTCCTGTGAGTTCAGTTTCAGATTCCGATCCTTCACTTCAGGTTTACTGTATACCTTGGACCTTCTTATTGACGACGAAACACAGAAATTTCATCCGAATTTAATACTAAAGGCACAATGCCGACTTAAGTAAAAGAGAACTGTCACTCTCTCTTTCTATGATTTGAACCTCTCGTGTGAGTCCAGTTTTAGATTCCGATGCTTAACTTCAGGTTTTCTGTATACCTTGCACCGTCTTATTGACGATGTAACACAAGAATAGCATCGGAATTAAATTCAAAAGGCACAATGCTGACTTAAGTACAAGAGGACTGACACTCTAACTCTCTATGATTTGAACTCTCCTGTGAGTCCAGTTTTGGATTCCGATGCTTCACTACATGTTTACTGTATCCCTTAAACTTTCTTATTGACGATGAAACGCAGAAATTGCATCCGAATTTAACACAAAAGGCACAATGCCAACTTAAGTACAAGAGGACTGTCACTCTCTGTTTCTATGATTTGAACCTCTCCTGTGAGTCCAGTTTTAGATTCCGATGCTTCACTTCAGGTTTACTATAGCCCTTGGACCTTCTTATTGACGATGATACACAGACATTGCATCCGAATTTAATACGAATGCACAATGCCAACTTAAGTAAAAGAGGACTTTCACTCTCTCTTTCTATGATTTGAACCTCTCCTGTGAGTCCAGTTTTAGATTCCGATGCTTCATTTCAGGTTTACTGTATACCTTGCACCTTCTTATTGACGATGAAACCAGAAATAGCATCGGAATTTAATACAAAATGCACAATGCCGACTTAAGAACAAGAGGACTGACACTCTCACTTTCTATGATTTGAACCCCTCCTGTGAGTCCAGTTTTAGATTCCAATGCTTCACTTCAGGTTTACTGTATACCTTGCACCCTCTTATTGACGATGAAACTGAGATATTGCATCGGAATTAAATTGAAAAGGCACAATGTCGACTTAAGTACAAGAAGACTGACACTCTAACTTTCAAAGATTTGATCCTCTCCTGTGAGTCCAGTTTTAGATTCCGATGCTTCACTTCAGGTATACTGTATCCCTTGGACCTTCTTATTGACGATGAAACACAGAAATTGCATCCGAATTTAATACAAAAGGCACAATGCCGACTTAAGTAAGGGAGGACTGACACTCTCCCATTCTATGATTTGAACTTCTCTTGTGAGTCCAGTTTTAGTTTCCGATGCGTCACTTCAGGTTTACCGTATACCTTGCACCTTCTTATTGACGATGAAAGACAGAAATGTGCATCGGAATTTAATGCAAAGGCACCTTGCCGACATTAGTACAAGGGGACTGACACTCTAACTTTCTATGATTTGAACCTTTCCTGTGAGTCTAGTTTTAGATTCCGATGCTTCACTTCAGGTTTACTGGATCCCTTGGACCACCTCATTGACGTAGAAATACAGAAATTGCATCCAAATTTAATACAAATGCACAATGCCGACTTAAGTAAAAGAGGACTTTCACTCTCCCTTTCTATAATTTGAACCTCTCCTGTGAGTCCAGTTTTAGATTCCGATAGTTCACTTCAGGTTTACTGTATACCTTGTACCTTGTTGTTGACGACGAAACACAGAAATTGCATCCGAATTTAATACATAAGGCACAATGCCGCCTTAAGTACAAGAGGCCTGAAACTCTCACTTTCTATGATTTGAACGTCTCCTGTGAGTCCAGTTTTAGATTCCGATACTTCACTTCAGGTTTACTGTATACCTTGAACCTTCTTATTGACGATGAAACACAGAAATTGCATCCGACTTTAATGCAAAAGGCACAATGCCGGCTTAAGTACAAGAGGACTGACACTCTCCTATTCGATGATTTGATCCTCTCCTGTGAGTTCAGTTTCAGATTCCGATGCTTCACTTCAGGTTTACTGTATACCTTGGACCTTCTTATTGACGACGAAACACAGAAATTTCATCCGAATTTAATACTAAAGGCACAATGCCGACTTAAGTAAAAGAGAACTGTCACTCTCTCTTTCTATGATTTTAACCTCTCCTGTGAGTCCAGTTTTAGATTCCGATGCTTAACTTCAGGTTTTCTGTATACCTTGCACCGTCTTATTGACGATGTAACACAAGAATAGCATCGGAATTAAATTCAAATGGCACAATGCTGACTTAAGTACAAGAGGACTGACACTCTAACTCTCTATGATTTGAACTCTCCTGTGAGTCCAGTTTTGGATTCCGATGCTTCACTACATGTTTACTGTATCCCTTAAACTTTCTTATTGACGATGAAACACAGAAATTGCATTCGAATTTAACACAAAAGGCACAATGCCAACTTAAGTACAAGAGGAGTTTCACTCTCTGTTTCTATGATTTGAACCTCTCCTGTGAGTCCAGTTTTAGATTCCGATGCTTCACTTCAGGTTTACTATATCCCTTGGACCTTCTTATTGACGATGAAACACAGAAATTGCATCCGAATTTAATACAAATGCACAATGCCAATTTAAGTAAAAGAGGACTTTCACTCTCTCTTTCTATTATTTGAACCTCTCCTGTGAGTCCAGTTTTAGATTCCGATGCTTCACTTCAGGTTTACTGTATCCCTTGGACCTTCTTATTGACGATGAAACACAGAAATTGCATCCGAATTTAATACAAATGCACAATGCCGACTTAAGTAAAAGAGGACTTTCACTCACTCTTTCTATGATTTGAACCTCTCCTGTGAGTCCAGTTTTAGATTCCGATGCTTCATTTCAGGTTTACTGTATACCTCGCACCTTCTTATTGACGATGGAACCAGAGATAGCATCGGAATATAATACAAAATGCACAATGCCGACTTAAGAACAAGAGGACTGACACTCTCACTTTCTATGATTTGAACCTCTCCTGTGAGTCCAGTTTTAGATTCCAATGCTTCACTTCAGGTTTACTGTATACCTTGCACCTTCAAATTGACGATGAAACTGAGATATTGCATCGGAATTAAATTAAAAAGGCACAATGTCGACTTAAGTACAAGAGGACTTACACTCTAACTTTCAAAGATTTGATCCTCTCCTGTGAGTCCAGTTTTAGATTCCGATGCTTCACTTCAGGTTTAGTGTATCCCTTAAACCTTCTGATTGACGATGAAGCACAGAAATTGCTTCCGAATTTAACACAAAAGGCACAATGCCGACTTAAGTACAAGAGGACTGACACTCTCACTTTCTATGATTTGAACCTCTACTGTGAGTCCAGTTTTAGATTCCAATGTTTCACTTCAAGTTTACTGTATACCTTGCAACTTCTTATTGACGATGAAACACAGAAATTGCGTCCGAATTTAATACAAAAGGCACAATGCCAACTTAAGTACAAGAGGACTGTCACTCTCTGTTTCTATGATTTGAACCTCTCCTGTGAGTCCAGTTTTGGATTCCGATGCTTCACTTCAGGTTTACTATATCCCTAGGACCTTCTTATTGACGTTGAAACACAGAAATTGCATCCGAATTTAATACAAATGCACAATGCCGACTTAAGTAAAAGAGGACTGTCACTCTCTCTTTCTATGATTTGAACCTTTCCTGTGAGTCCAGTTTTAGATTCCGATGCTTAACTTCAGGTTTTCTGTATACCTTGCACCGTCTTATTGACGATGTAACACAAGAATAGCATCGGAATTGAATTCAAAAGGCACAATGCTGATTTAAGTACAAGGGGACTGACACTCTAACTCTCTATGATTTGAACCTCTCCTGTGAGTCCAGTTTTGGATTCCGATGCTTCACTTCAGGTTTACTGTATCCCTTAAACGTTCTTATTGACGATGAAACACAGAAATTGCATCCGAATTTAACACAAAAGGCACAATGCCGACTTAAGTACAAGAGGACTGACACTCTCACTTCCTATGATTTGAACCCCTACTGTGAGTCCAGTTTTAGATTCCAATGTTTCACTTCAAGTTTACTGTATACCTTGCAACTTCTTATTGACGATGAAACACAGAAATTGCATCCGAATTTAATACAAAAGGCACAATGCCAACTTAAGTAAAAGAGGACTTTCACTCTCTCTTTCTATGTTTTGAACCTCTCCAGTGAGTCCAGTTTTAGATTCCGATGCTTCATTTCAGGTTTACTGTATACCTTACACCTTCTTATTGACGATTAAACCAGAAATTGCATCGGAATTAAATTCAAAAGGCACAATGCCGACTTAGGTACAAGAGGACTGACACACTCCTATTCGATGATTTGATCCTCTCCTGTGAGTCCAGTTTCAGATTCCGATGCTTCACTTCAGGTTTACTATATCCCTTGGACCTTCTTATTGACGATGAAACACAGAAATTGCATCCGAATTTAATACAAATGCACAATGCCGACTTAAGTAAAAGAGGACTGTCACTCTCTCTTTCTATGATTTGAACCTCTCCTGTGAGTCCAGTTTTAGATTCCGATGCTTAACTTCAGGTTTTCTGTATACCTTGCACCGTCTTATTGACGATGTAACACAAGAATAGCATCGGAATTAAATTCAAAAGGCACAATGCTGACGTAAGTACAAGGGGACTGACACTCTAACTCTCTATGATTTGAACCTCTCCTGTGAGTCCAGTTTTGGATTCCGATGCTTCACTTCAGGTTTACTGTATCCCTTAAACGTTCTTATTGACGATGAAACACAGAAATTGCATCCGAATTTAACACAAAAGGCACAATGCCGACTTAAGTACAAGAGGACTGACACTCTCACTTCCTATGATTTGAACCCCTACTGTGAGTCCAGTTTTAGATTCCAATGTTTCACTTCAAGTTTACTGTATTCCTTGCAACTTCTTATTGACGATGAAACACAGAAATTGCATCCGAATTTAATACAAAATGCACAATGCCAACTTAAGTAATAGAGGACTTTCACTCTCTCTTTCTATGTTTTGAACCCCTCCAGTGAGTCCAGTTTTAGATTCCGATGCTTCATTTCAGGTTTACTGTATACCTTACACCTTCTTATTGACGATTAAACCAGAAATTGAATCGGAATTAAATTCAAAAGGCACAATGCCGACTTAAGTATAAGAGGACTGACACACTCCTATTCGATGATTTGATCCTCTCCTGTGAGTCCAGTTTCAGATTCCGATGCTTCACTTCAGGTTTACTGTATACCTTGGACCTTCTTATTGACGATGAAACACAGAAATTTCATCCGAATTTAATACTAAAGGCACAATGCCAACTTAAGTAAAAGAGGACTGTCACTCTCTCTTTCTATGATTTGAACCTCTCCTGTGAGTGCAGTTTTAGATTCCGATGCCTAACTTCAGGTTTTCTGTATACCTTGCACCGTCTTATTGACGATGTAACACAAGAAT
This sequence comes from Schistocerca americana, assembly GCF_021461395.2. Taxonomy (NCBI): domain Eukaryota; kingdom Metazoa; phylum Arthropoda; class Insecta; order Orthoptera; family Acrididae; genus Schistocerca; species Schistocerca americana. The sequence goes on from NW_025725922.1 coordinate 232,516, forward strand.
AGCATCGGAATTTAATTCAAAAGGCACAATGCTGACTTAAGTACAAGAGGACTGACACTCTAAATCTCTATGATTTGAACCTCTCCTGTGAGTCCAGTTTTGGATTCCGATGCTTCACTTCAGGTTTACTGTATCCCTTAAACCTTCTTATTGACGATGAAACACAGAAATTGCATCCGAATTTAACACAAAAGGCACAATGCCGACTTAAGTACAAGAGGACTGACACTCTCACTTTCTATGATTTGAACCTCTACTGTGAGTCCAGTTTTAGATTCCAATGTTTCACTTCAAGTTTACTGTATACCTTGCAACATCTTATTGACGATGAAACACAGAAATAGCATCCGAATTTAATACAAAAACCACAATGCCAACTTAAGTACAAGAGGACTGTCACTCTCTGTTTCTATGATTTGAACCTCTCCTGTGAGTCCAGTTTTAGATTCCGATGCTTCACTTCAGGTTTACTATATCCCTTGGACCTTCTTATTGACGATGATACACAGAAATTGCATCCGAATTTAATACAAATGCACAATGCCGACTTAAGTAAAAGAGGACTTTCACTCTCTCTTTCTATGATTTGAACCTCACCTGTGAGTCCAGTTTTAGATTCCGATGCTTCACTTCAGGTTTACTGTATCCCTTGGACCTTCTTATTGACGATGAAACACAGAAATTGCATCCGAATTTAATACAAAAGGCACAATGCCGACTTAAGTAAAAGAGGACTGACACTCTCCCATTCTATGATTTGAACTTCTCTTGTGAGTCCAGTTTTAGTTTCCGATGCTTCACTTCAGGTTTACCGTATACCTTGCACCTTCTTATTGACGATGAAAGACAGAAATGTGCATCGGAATTTAATGCAAAGGCACATTGCCGACATTAGTACAAGAGGACTGACACTCTAACTTTCTATGATTTGAACCTCTCCTGTGAGTCTAGTTTTAGATTCCGATGCTTCACTTCAGGTTTACTGGATCCCTTGGACCACCTCATTGACGATGAAATACAGAAATTGCATCCAAATTTAATACAAATTCACAATGCCGACTTAAGTAAAAGAGGACTTTCACTCTCCCTTTCTATAATTTGAACCTCTCCTGTGAGTCCAGTTTTAGATTCCGATAGTTCACTTCAGGTTTACTGTATACCTTGTACCTTGTTGTTGACGACGAAACACAGAAATTGCATCCGAATTTAATACATAAGGCACAATGCCGCCTTAAGTACAAGAGGCCTGAAACTCTCACTTTCTATGATTTGAACTTCTCCTGTGAGTCCAGTTTTAGATTCCGATACTTCACTTCAGGTTTACTGTATACCTTGAACCTTCTTATTGACGATGAAAAACAGAAACTGCATCCGAATTTAATAAAAAAGGCACAATGCAGACTTCAGTACAAGAGGACTGATACTCTAACATTCTATAATTTGAACCCCTCCTGTGAGTCCAGTTTTAGATTCCGTTGCTTAACTTGAGGTTTACTGTATCCCTTGGGCATTCTTATTGACGATGAAACACAGAAATTGCATCCGAATTTAATACAAAAGGCACAATGCCGACTTAAGTACAAGAGGACTGATACTCTAACTTTCTATGATTTGAACCCCTCCTGTGAGTCCAGTTTTAGATTCCGTTGCTTAACTTCAGGTTTACTGTATCCCTTGGACCTTCTTATTGACGATGAAACACAGAAATTGCATCCGAATTTAATACAAAAGGCACAATGCCGACTTAAGTAAAAGAGGACTTTCACTCTCCCTTTCTATAATTTGAACCTCTCCTGTGAGTTCAGTTTCAGATTCCGATGCTTCACTTCAGGTTTACTGTATACCTTGGACCTTCTTATTGACGATGAAACACAGAAATTTCATCCGAATTTAATACTAAAGCCACAATGCCGACTTAAGTAAAAGAGAACTGTCACTCTCTCTTTCTATGATTTGAACCTCTCCTGTGAGTCCAGTTTTAGATTCCGATGCTTAACTTCAGGTTTTCTGTATACCTTGCAGCGTCTTAGTGACGATGTAACACAAGAATAGCATCGGAATTAAATTCAGAAGGCACAATGCTGACTTAAGTACAAGAGGACTGACACTCTAACTCTCTATGATTTGAACTCTCCTGTGAGTCCAGTTTTGGATTCCGATGATTCACTACATGTTTACTGTATCCCTTAAACCTTCTTATTGACGATGAAACACAGAAATTGCATCCGAATTTAACACAAAAGGCACAATGCCAACTTAAGTACAAGAGGACTGTCACTCTCTGTTTCTATGATTTGAACCTCTCCTGTGAGTCCAGTTTTAGATTCCGATGCTTCACTTCAGGTTTACTATATCCCTTGGACCTTCTTATTGACGATGAAACACAGAAATTGCATCCGAATTTAATACAAATGCACAATGCCGATTTAAGTAAAAGAGGACTTTCACTCTCTCTTTCTATTATTTGAACCTCTCCTGTGAGTCCAGTTTTAGATTCCGATTCTTCACTTCAGGTTTACTGTATCCCTTGGACCTTCTTATTGACGATGAAACACAGAAATTGCATCCGAATTTAATACAAATGCACAGTGCCGACTTAAGTAAAAGAGGACTTTCACTCTCTCTTTCTATGATTTGAACCTCTCCTGTGAGTCCAGTTTTAGATTCCGATGCTTCATTTCAGGTTCCTGTATACCTCGCACCTTCTTATTGACGATGGAACCAGAGATAGCATCGGAATATAGTACAAAATGCACAATGCCGACTTAAGAACAAGAGGACTGACACTCTCACTTTCTATGATTTGAACCTCTCCTGTGAGTCCAGTTTTAGATTCCAATGCTTCACTTCAGGTTTACTGTATACCTTGCACCTTCAAATTGACGATGAAACTGAGTTATTGCATCTAAATTAAATTAAAAAGGCACAATGTCGACTTAAGTACAAGAGGACTGACACTCTAACTTTCAAAGATTTGAACCTCTCCTGTGAGTCCAGTTTTAGATTCCGATGCTTCACTTCAGGTATACTGTATCCCTTGGACCTTCTTATTGACGATGAAACACAGAAATTGCATCCGAATTTAATACGAAAGGCACAATGCCGACTTAAGTAAAAGAGGACTGACACTCCCCCATTCTATGATTTGAACTTCTCCTGTGAGTCCAGTTTTAGTTTCCGATGCGTCACTTCAGGTTTACCGTATACCTTGCACCTTCTTATTGACGATGAAAGACAGAAATTTGCATCGGAATTTAATACAAAGGCACAATGCCGACGTTAGTACAAGAGGACTGACACTCTCCCTCTCTATGATTTGAACCTCTTCTGTGAGTCCAGTTTTAGATTCCGTTGCTTCACTTCAGATTTACTGTATACCTTGCACTTTCTTATTGCCGATGAAACATATAAATTTCATCGGAATTAAATTCAAAAGGCACAAAGCCGACTTAAGTACAAGAGGACTGACACTCTAACTCTCTATGATTTGAACCGCTCCTGTGAACCAGTTTTAGATTCCGATGCTTCACTTCATGTTAACTGTATACCTTGACCTTCTTATTGACGATGAAACACAGAAATTGCATCGGAATTAAATTCAAAAGGCACAATGCCGACTTAAGTACAAGAGGACTGACACTCTAACTATCTATGATTTGAACCTCTCCTGTGAGTTAAGTTTTAGATTCCGATGCTTCACTTCAGGTATATTGTATCCATTGGACCTTCTAATTGACGATGAAACACAGATATTGGATCCGAATATAATACAAAATCACAATACCGACTTAAGTACAATAGGACTGACACTCTCACTTTCAATGAATTGAACCTCTCCTGTGAGTCCAGTTCTGGATTCCGATGTTTAACTTCAGGTTTACTGTATCCCTTAGACCCACTTATTGACGATGAAACACAGAAATTGCATCCGAATTTAATAAAAAAGGCCGACTTAAGTAAAAGAGGACTGACACTGTCGCTTTCTATGGTTTGAACCTCTCCTGTGAGTCCAGTTTTAGGTTCCGATGCTTCACTTTAGGTTTACTGTATCCCTTGGACCTTCTAATTGACGATGAAACACAGAAATTGCATCCGAATTTAACACAAAAGGCACCATGCCGACGTAAGTACAAAAGGACTGACACTCTCACTTTCTATGATTTGAACCTGTCCTGTGAGTCCAGTTTTAGATTCCGATGCTTCACTTCAGGTTTACTATATCCCTTGGACCTTCTTATTGACGATGAAACACAGAAACTGCATCCGAATTTAATACAAATGAACAATGCCGACTTAAGTAAAAGAGGACTTTCACTCACTGTTTCTATGATTTGAACCTCTCCTGTGAGTCCAGTTTTGGATTCCGATAGTTCACTTCAGGTTTACTGTATACCTTGTACCTTGTTGTTGACGACGAAACACAGAAATTGCATCCAAATTTAATACATAAGGCACAATGCCGCCTTAAGTACAAGAGGACTGAAACTCTCACTTTCTATGATTTGAACCTCTCCTGTGAGTCCAGTTTTAGATTCCGATTTTTCACTTCAAGATTACTGTATACCTTGCAACATCTTATTGACGATGAAACACAGAAATTGCATCCGAATTTAATACAAAAGGCACAATGCCAACGCAAGTACAAGAGGACTGTCACTCTCTGTTTCTATGATTTGAACCTCTCCTGTGAGTCCAGTTTTAGATTCCGATGCTTCACTTCAGGTTTACTATATCCCTTGGACCTTCTTATTGACGACGAAACACAGAAATTGCAACCGAATTTAATACAAATGCACAATGCCGATTTAAGTAAAAGAGGACTTTCACACTCTCTTTCTATTATTTGAACCTCTCCTGTGAGTCCAGTTTTAGATTCCGATGCTTCACTTCAGGTTTACTGTATCCCTTGGACCTTCTTATTGACGATGAAACACAGAAATTGCATCCGAATTTAATACTAATGCACAATGCCGGCTTATAGAACAAGAGGACTTTCACTCTCTCTTTCTATGATTTGAACCTCTCCTGTGAGTCCAGTTTTGGATTCCGATGCTTCATTTCAGGTTGACTGTATACCTTGCACCTTCTTATTGACGATGAAACCAGAAATAGCATCGGAATTTAATACAAAATGCACAATGCCGTTTAAGAACAAGAGGACTGACACTCTCACTTTCTATGATTTGAACCTCTCCTGTGAGTCCAGTTTTAGATTCCAATGCTTCACTTCAGGTGTACTGTATACCTTGCACCTTCTTATTGACGATGAAAGACAGAAATTTGCATCGGAATTTAATACAAAGGCACAATGCCGACATTAGTACAAGGGGACTGACACTCTAACTTTCTATGATTTGAACCTCTCCTGTGAGTCCAGTTTTAGATTCCGATGCTTCACTTCAGGTTTACTGGATCACTTGGACCTTCTCATTGACGATGAATTACAGAATTTGCATCCGAATTTAATACAAAAGGCACAATGCCGACTTAAGTAAAAGAGGACTGACACTCTCCCTCTCAATGATTTGTACCTCTCCTGTGAGACCAGTTTTAGATTCCGTTGCTTCACTTCAGGTTTACTGTATACCTTGCACTTTCTTATTGACGATGAAACATATAAATTGCATCGGAATTAAATTCAAAAGGCACAATGCCGACTTAAGTACAAGAGGACTGACACTCTAACTATCTATGATTTGAACCTCTCCTGTGAGTTAAGTTTTAGATTCCGATGCTTCACTTCAGGTTTACTGTATCCATTGGACCTTCTAATTGACGATGAAACACAGAAATTGGATCCCAATTTAATACAAAATCACAATGCCGACTTAAGTACAATAGGACTGACACTCATACTTTCTATGATTTGAACCTCTCCTGTGAGTCCAGTTTTAGATTCCGATAGTTCACTTCAGGTTTACTATATACCTTGTACCTTCTTATTGACGGTGAAACACAGAAATTGCATCCGAGTTTAATACAAAAGGCACAATGCCGACTTAAGTACAAGAGGACTGACACTCTCCCTTTCTATGATTTGAACCTCTCCTGTGAGTCCAGTTCTGGATTCCGATGTTTCACTTCAGGTTTACTGTATCCCTTAGACCCTCTTATTGACGATGAAACACAGAAATTGCATTCGAATTTAATACAAAAGGCCGATTTACGTAAAAGAGGACTGACACTATCCCTTTCTATGATTTGAACATCTCCTGTGAGTCCAGTTTTAGGTTCCGATGCTTCACTTCAGGTTTACTTTATCCCTTGGACCATCTTATTGACCATGAAACACAGAAATTGCATCCGAATTAAATACAAAGGGCACAATGCTTACTTAAGTACAAGAGGACTGACACTCATACTTTCTATGATTTGAACCTCTCCTGTGAGTCCAGTTTTAGATTCCGATAGTTCACTTCAGGTTTACTGTATACCTTGTACCTTCTTATTGACGATGAAACACAGAAATTGCATCCGACTTTAATGCAAAAGGCACAATGCCGGCTTAAGTACAAGAGGACTGACACTCTCCTATTCGATGATTTGATCCTCTCCTGTGAGTTCAGTTTCAGATTCCGATGCTTCACTTCAGGTTTACTGTATACCTTGGACCTTCTTATTGACGATGAAACACAGAAATTTCATCCGAATTTAATACTAAAGGCACAATGCCGACTTAATTAAAAGAGAACTGGCTCTCTCTCTTTCTATGATTTGAACCTCTCCTGTGAGTCCAGTTTTAGATTCCGATTCTTAACTTCAGGTTTTCTGTATACCTTGCACCGTCTTATTGACGATGTAACACAAGAATAGCATCGGAATTAAATTCAGAAGGCACAATGCTGACTTAAGTACAAGAGGACTGACACTCTAACTCTCTATGATTTGAACTCTCCTGTGAGTCCAGTTTTGGATTCTGATGCTTCACTACATGTTTACTGTATCCCTTAAACCTTCTTATTGACGATGAAACACAGAAATTGCATCCGAATTTAACACAAAAGGCACAATGCCAACTTAAGTACAAGAGGACTGTCACTCTCTGTTTCTATGATTTGAACCTCTCCTGTGAGTCCAGTTTTAGATTCCGATGCTTCACTTCAGGTTTACTATATCCCTTGGACCTTCTTATTGACGATGAAACACAGAAATTGCATCCGAATTTAATACAAATGCACAATGCCGATTTAAGTAAAAGAGGACTTTCACTCTCTCTTTCTATTATTTGAACCTCTCCTGTGAGTCCAGTTTTAGATTCCGATTCTTCACTTCAGGTTTACTGTATCCCTTGGACCTTCTTATTGACGATGAAACACAGAAATTGCATCCGAATTTAATACAAATGCACAATGCCGACTTAAGTAAAAGAGGACTTTCACTCTCTCTTTCTATGATTTGAACCTCTCCTGTGAGTCCAGTTTTAGATTCCGATGCTTCATTTCAGGTTCCTGTATACCTCGCACCTTCTTATTGACGATGGAACCAGAGATAGCATCGGAATATAATACAAAACGCACAATGCCGACTTAAGAACAAGAGGACTGACACTCTCACTTTCTATGATATGAACCTCTCCTGTGAGTCCAGTTTTAGATTCCAATGCTTCACTGCAGGTTTACTGTATACCTTGCACCTTCAAATTGACGATGAAACTGAGTTATTGCATCGGAATTAAATTAAAAAGGCACAATGTCGACTTAAGTACAAGAGGACTGACACTCTAACTTTCAAAGATTTGATCCCCTCCTGTGAGTCCAGTTTTAGATTCCGATGCTTCACTTCAGGTATACTGTATCCCTTGGACCTTCTTATTGACGATGAAACACAGAAATTGCATCCGAATTTAATACGAAAGGCACAACGCCGACTTAAGTAAAAAAGGACTGACACTCTCCCATTCTATGATTTGAACTTCTCCTGTGAGTCCAGTTTTAGTTTCCGATGCGTCATTTCAGGTTTACCGTATACCTTGCACCTTCTTATTGACGATGAAAGACAGAAATTTGCATCGGAATTTAATACAAAGGCACAATGCCGACGTTAGTACAAGAGGACTGACACTCTCCCATTCTATGATTTGAACCTCTCCTGTGAGTCCAGTTTTAGATTGCGATGCTTCACTTCAGGTTTACTGGATCCCTTGGACCTTCTCATTGACGATGAAATACAGAAATTGCATCCGAATTTAATACAAAAGGCACAATGCCGACTTAAGTAAAAGAGGACTGACACTCTCCCTCTCTATGATTTGAACCTCTTCTGTGAGTCCAGTTTTAGATTCCGTTGCTTCACTTCAGGTTTACTGTATACCTTGCACTTTCTTATTGACGATGAAACATATAAATTGCATCGGAATTAAATTCAAAAGGCACAAAGCCGACTTAAGTACAAGAGGGCTGACACTCTAACTCTCTATGATTTGAACCGCTCCTGTGAACCAGTTTTAGATTCCGATGCTTCACTTCATGTTAACTGTATACCTTGACCTTCTTATTGACGATGAAACACAGAAATTGCATCGGAATTAAATTCAAAAGGCACAATGCAGACTTAAGTACAAGAGGACTGACACTCTAACTATCTATGATTTGAACCTCTCCTGTGAGTTAAGTTTTAGATTCCGATGCTTCACTTCAGGTATATTGTATCCATTGGACATTCTAATTGACGATGAAACACAGATATTGGATCCGAATTTAATACAAAATCACAATGCCGACTTAAGTACAATAGGACTGACACTCTCACTTTCAATGATTTGAACCTCTCCTGTGAGTCCAGTTCTGGATTCCGATGTTTCACTTCAGGTTTACTGTATCCCTTAGACCCACTTATTGACGATGAAACACAGAAATTGCATCCGAATTTAATACAAAACGCCGACTTAAGTAAAAGAGGACTGACACTAGCGCTTTCTATGATTTGAACCTCTCCTGTGAGTCCAGTTTTAGGTTCCGATGCTTCACTTTAGGTTTACTGTATCCCTTGGACCTTCTAATTGACGATGAAACACAGAAATTGCATCCGAATTTAACACAAAAGGCACAATGCCGACTTAAGTACAAAAGGACAGACACTCTCACTTTCTATGATTTGAACCTGTCCTTTGAGTCCAGTTTTAGATTCCGATGCTTCACTTCAGGTTTACTATATCCCTTGGACCTTCTTATTGACGATGAAACACAGAAACTGCATCCGAATTTAATACAAATGAACAATGCCGACTTAAGTAAAAGAGGACTTTCACTCTCTGTTTCTATGATTTGAACCTCTCCTGTGAGTCCAGTTTTGGATTCCGATAGTTCACTTCAGGTTTACTGTATACCTTGTACCTTGTTGTTGACGACGAAACACAGAAAATGCATCCAAATTTAATACATAAGGCACAATGCCGCCTTAAGTACAAGAGGACTGAAACTCTCACTTTCTATGATTTGAACCTCTCCTGTGAGTCCAGTTTTAGATTCCGATGTTTCACTTCAAGATTACTGTATACCTTGCAACATCTTATTGACGATGAAACACAGAAATAGCATCCGAATTTAATACAAAAGGCACAATGCCAACGTAAGTACAAGTGGACTGTCACTCTCTGTTTCTATGATTTGAACCTCTCCTGTGAGTCCAGTTTTAGATTCCGATGCTTCACTTCAGGTTTACTATATCCCTTGGACCTTCTTATTGACGACGAAACACAGAAATTGCAACCGAATTTAATACAAATGCACAATGCCGATTTAAGTAAAAGAGGACTTTCACACTCTCTTTCTATTATTTGAACCTCTCCTGTGAGTCCAGTTTTAGATTCCGATGCTTCACTTCAGGTTTACTGGATCCCTTGGACCTTCTCATTGACGATGAATTACAGAATTTGCATCCGAATTTAATACAAAAGGCACAATGCCGACTTAAGTAAAAGAGGACTGACACTCTCCCTCTCAATGATTCGTACCTCTCCTGTGAGTCCAGTTTTAGATTCCGTTGCTTCACTTCAGGTTTACTGTATACCTTGCACTTTCTTATTGACGATGAAACATATAAATTGCATCGGAATTAAATTCAAAAGGCACAATGCCGACTTAAGTACAAGAGGACTGACACTCAAACTCTCTATGATTTGAACCGCTCCTGTGAACCAGTTTTAGATTCCGATGCTTCACTTCATGTTAACTGTATACCTTGCACCTTCTTATTGACGATGAAACACAGAAATTGCATCGGAATTAAATTCAAAAGGCACAATGCCGACTTAAGTACAAGAGGACTGACACTCTAACTATCTATGATTTGAACCTCTCCTGTGAGTTAAGTTTTAGATTCCGATGCTTCACTTCAGGTTTACTGTATCCATTGGACCTTCTAATTGACGATGAAACACAGAAATTGGATCCCAATTTAATACAAAATCACAATGTCGACTTAAGTACAATAGGACTGACACTCATACTTTCTATGATTTGAACCTCTCCTGTGAGACCAGTTTTAGATTCCGATAGTTCACTTCAGGTTTACTGTATACCTTATACCTTCTAATTGACGATGAAACACAGAAATTGCATCCGAGTTTAATACAAAAGGCACAATGCCGACTTAAGTACAAGAGGACTGACACTCTCCCTTTCTATGATTTGAACCTCTCCTGTGAGTCCAGTTCTGGATTCCGATGTTTCACTTCAGGTTTACTGTATCCCTTAGACCCTCTTATTGACGATGAAACACAGAAATTGCATTCGAATTTAATACAAAAGGCCGATTTACGTAAAAGAGGACTGACACTGTCACTTTCTATGATTTGAACCTCTCCTGTGAGTCCAGTTTTAGGTTCCGATGCTTCACTTCAGGTTTACTGTATCCCTGGACCACCTTATTGACCATGAAACACAGAAATTGCATCCGAATTTAACACAAAAGGCACAATGCCGACTTAAGTACAAGAGGTCTGACGCTCTCACTTTCTATGATTTGAACCTCTCCTGTGAGTCCAGTTTTAGATTCCGATGTTTCACTTCAAGTTTACTGTATACGTTGCAACATCTTATTGACGATGAAACACAGAAATTGCATCCGAATTTAATACAAAAGGCACAATGCCAACTTAAGTACAAGAGGACTGTCACTCTCTGTTTCTATGATTTGAACCTCTCCTGTGAGTCCAGTTTTAGATTCCGATGCTTCACTTCAGGTTTACTATATCCCTTGGACCTTCTTATTGACGATGAAACACAGAAATTGCAACCGAATTTAGTACAAATGCACAATGCCGATTTAAGTAAAAGAGGACTTTCACACTCTCTTTCTATTATTTGAACCTCTCCTGTGAGTCCAGTTTTAGATTCCAATGCTTCACTTCATGTTTACTGTATCCCTTGGACCTTCTTATTGACGATGAAACACAGAAATTGCATCCGAATTTAATACAAATGCACAATGCCGGCTTAAGAACAAGAGGATTTTCACTCTCTGTTTCTATGATTTGAACCTCTCCTGTGAGTCCAGTTTTGGATTCCGATGCTTCATTTCAGGTTTACTGTATACCTTGCACCTTCTTATTGACGATGAAACCAGAAATAGCATCGGAATTTAATACAAAAAGCACAATGCCGTTGAAGAACAGGAGGACTGACACTCTCACTTTCTATGATTTGAACCTCTCCTGTGAGTCCAGTTTTAGATTCCGATGCTTCACTTCAGGTTTACTGGATCCCTTGGACCTTCTCATTGACGATGAATTACAGAAATTGCAGCCGAATTTAATACAAAAGGCACAATGCCGACTTAAGTAAAAGAGGACTGACACTCTCCCTCTCAATGATTTGAACCTCTCCTGTGAGTCCAGTTTTAGATTCCGTTGCTTCACTTCAGGTTTACTGTATACCTTGCACTTTCTTATTGACGATGAAACACAGAAATTGCATCGGAATCTAATACTAAAGGCACAATGCCGACTGAAGTACAAGAGGACTGACACTCTCCCATGCAATGATTTGATCCTCTCCTGTGAGTCCAGTTTCAGATTCCGATGCTTCACTTCAGGTTTACTGTATACGTTGGACCTTCCTACTGACGATGAAACACAGAAATTTCATCCGAATTCAATACAAAAGGCACAATTCCGACTTAAGTAAAAGAGGACTGTCACTCTCTCTTTCTATGATTTGAACCTCTCCTGTGAGTCCAGTTTTAGATTCCGATGCTTTACTTCAGCTTCACTGTATACCTTACACCCTCTTAATAACGATGAAACCCAAGAATTGCATCGGAATTAAATTCAAAAGGCACAATGCCAACTTAAGTACAAGCGGACTGACACTCTAACTCTCTTTGATTTGTACCTCTCCTGTGGGTCCAGTTTTGGATTCCGATGCTTCACTTTCTGGTTTACTGTATACCTTGCACCTTCTTATTGACGATGAAACACAGAAATTGCATCGGAATCTAATACTAAAGGCACAATGCCGACTTAAGTACAAGAGGACTGACACTCTCACTTTCTATGATTTGAACCTCTCCTGTGAGTCCAGTTTTAGATTCCGATTCTTCAATTCAGGTTCACTGTATACCTTACACCGTCCTATTGACGATGAAACACAAGAATTGCATCGGAAGTAAATTGAATAGGCCCAATGCCGACTTAAGTACAAGAGGACTGACCCTCTAACAATCTTTGATTTGAACCACTCCTGTGAGTCCAGTTTTAAATTCCGATGCTTCACTTCAGGTTTACTGTATCCCTTGGACCTTCTAATTGACGATGAAACACAGAGATTGCATCCGAATGTAATACAAAAGGCACAATGCCGACTTAAGTACAATAGGACTGACACTCTCACTTTCTATGATTTGAACCTCTCCTGTGAGTCCAATTTTAGATTCCCATAGTTTACTTCAGGTTTACTGTATACCTTGTACCTTCTTATTGACGATGAAACACAGAAATTGCATCCGGATTTAATACAAGAGGCACAATGCCGACTTATGTACAAGAGGACTGACACTCTACCTTTCTATGATTTGAACCTCTCCTGTGAGTCCAGTTTTAGATTCCGATGCTTCACTTCAGGTTTACTGTATACCTTGCTCTTTCTTATTGACGATGAAACACAGAAATTGCATCGGAATTAAATTCAAAAAGCACAGTGCCGACTTAAGTACAAGAGGACTGACACTGTAACTATCTATGATTTGAACCTCTCCTGTCAGTCCAGTTTTAGATTCCGATGCTTCACTTCAGTTTGACTGTATCCCTTGGACCTTCTAATTGACGATGAAACACAGAAATTGCATTCGATTTTAATTCAAAAGGCACAATGCAAACTTAAGTACAATAACACTGACACTCTCACTTTCTATGATTTGAACCTCTCCTGTGAGTTCAGTTTTAGATTCCGATACTTCACTTCAGGTTTACTCTATACCTTGTACCTTCTTATTGACGCTGAAACACAGAAATTGCATCCGAATTTAATACAAAAGGCACAATGCCGACTTAAGTACAAGAGGACTGACACTCTCCGTTTCTATGATTTGCACCTCTCCCGTGAGTCCAGTTCTAGATTCCGATGCTTCACTTCAGGTTTACTGTATCCCATAGACCTTCTTATTGACGAAGGAACACAGAAATTGCATCCGAATTTAATACAAAAGGCCGAATTAAGTAAAAGAGGACTGAAACTCTCTCTTTCTATGATTTGAACCACTCCTGTGAGTCCAGTTTTAGATTCCAATGCCTCACTTAAGGTTTACTGTATACCTTGCACCTTCTTATTGACGATGAAACACAGAAATTGCATCGGAATTTAATACAAAAGGCACAATGCCGACTTAAGTAAAAGAGGACCGACACTCTCCCTTTCTATGATATGAACCTCTCCTGTGAGTCCAGTTTTAGATTCCGATGCTTCACTTCAGGTCTACTGTATACCTTGCACCTTCTTATTGACGATGAAACACAGAAATTGCATCGGAATTAAATTCAGAAGGCACAATGCCGACTTAAGTACAAGAGGACTGGCACCCTAACTCTCTATGATTTGAACCTCTCCTGTGAATCCAGTTTTAGATTGCGATGCTTCACTTCAGGTTTACTGTATACCTTGCACCTTCTTATTGACGATGAAACACAGAAATTGCATCGGAACTAAATTCAAAAGATACAATGCCGACTTAAGTACAAGAGGACTGACACTCTAACAATCTATGATTTGAACCTCTCCTGTGAGTCCAGTTTTAGGTTCCGATGCTTCACTTCAGGTTTACTGTATCCCTTGGATCTTCTTATTGACGATGAAACACAGAAATTGCATCCGAAATTAATACAAAAAGCACAATGCCAAAATAAGTACAAGAGGACTGACACTCTCACTTTCAATGATTTGAACCTTTCCTGTGAGTCGTGTTTTAGATTCAGATGCTTCACTTCAGGTTTACTGTATACCTTCCACCTTCTTATTGACGATGAAACACAGAAATTGCATCCGATTTTAATACAAAAGGCACAATGCCGACTTAAGTACAAGAGGACTGACACTCTCCCATTCTATGATTTGATCCTCTCCTATGAGTCCAGTTTCAGATTCCGATGCTTCACTTCAGGTTTACTGTATACCTTGGACCTTCTTATTGACGATGAAACACAGAAATTTCATCCGAATTTAATACAAAAGGCACAATGCCGACTTAAGTAAAAGAGGACTGTCACTCTCTCTTTCTATGATTTGTACCTCTCCTGTGAGTCCAGTTTTAAATGTCGATGCTTCACTTCAGGTTTACTGTACCCCGTGGACATTCTAATTGACGATGAAACACAGAAATTGCACCTGAATGTAATACAAAAGGCACAATGGCGACTTAAGTTCAATAGGACTGACACTCTCACCTTCTGTGATTTGAACCTCTCCTGTGAGTCCAGTTTTGGATTCCGATAGTTCACTTCAGGTTTACTGTATACCTTGTACCTTCTTATTGACGATGAAACACAGAAATTGCAACCGAATTAAATACAAAGGGCACAATGCCAACGTAAGTACAAGAGGACTGTCACTCTCTGTTTCTATGATTTGAACCTCTCCTGTGAGTCCAGTTTTAGATTCCGATGCTTCACTTCAGGTTTACTATATCCCTTGGACCTTCTTATTGACGACGAAACACAGAAATTGCAACCGAATTTAATACAAATGCACAATGCCGATTTAAGTAAAAGTGGACTTTCACGCTCTCTTTCTATTATTTGAACCTCTCCTGTGAGTCCAGTTTTAGATTCCGATGCTTCACTTCAGGTTTACTGTATCCCTTGGACCTTCTTATTGACGATGAGACACAGAAATTGCATCCGAATTTAATACAAATGCACAATGCCAACGTAAGTACAAGAGGACTGTCACTCTCTGTTTCTATGATTTGAACCTCTCCTGTGAGTCCAGTTTTAGATTCCGATGCTTCACTTCAGGTTTACTATATCCCTTGGACCTTCTTATTGACGACGAAACACAGATATTGCAACCGAATTTAATACAAATGCACAATGCCGATTTAAGTAAAAGAGGACTTTCACACTCTCTTTCTATTATTTGAACCTCTCCTGTGAGTCCAGTTTTAGATTCCGATGCTTCACTTCAGGTTTACTGGATCCCTTGGACCTTCTCATTGACGATGAATTACAGAATTTGCATCCGAATTTAATACAAAAGGCACAATGCCGACTTAAGTAAAAGAGGACTGACACTCTCCCTCTCAATGATTCGTACCTCTCCTGTGAGTCCAGTTTTAGATTCCGTTGCTTCACTTCAGGTTTACTGTATACCTTGCACTTTCTTATTGACGATGAAACATATAAATTGCATCGGAATTAAATTCAAAAGGCACAATGCCGACTTAAGTACAAGAGGACTGACACTCTAACTCTCTATGATTTGAACCGCTCCTGTGAACCAGTTTTAGATTCCGATGCTTCACTTCATGTTAACTGTATACCTTGCACCTTCTTATTGACGATGAAACACAGAAATTGCATCGGAATTAAATTCAAAAGGCACAATGCCGACTTAAGTACAAGAGGACTGACACTCTCCCTTTCTATGATTTGAACCTCTCCTGTGAGTCCAGTTCTGGATTCCGATGTTTCACTTCAGGTTTACTGTATCCCTTAGACCCTCTTATTGACGATGAAACACAGAAATTGCATTCGAATTTAATACAAAAGGCCGATTTACGTAAAAGAGGACTGACACTGTCACTTTCTATGATTTGAACCTCTCCTGTGAGTCCAGTTTTAGGTTCCGATGCTTCACTTCAGGTTTACTGTATCCCTTGGACCACCTTATTGACCATGAAACACAGAAATTGCATCCGAATTTAACACAAAAGGCACAATGCCGACTTAAGTACAAGAGGTCTGACGCTCTCACTTTCTATGATTTGAACCTCTCCTGTGAGTCTAGTTTTAGATTCCGATGTTTCACTTCAAGTTTACTGTATACCTTGCAACATCTTATGGACGATGAAACACAGAAATTGCATCCGAATTTAATACAAAAGGCACAATGCCAACTTAAGTACAAGAGGACTGTCACTCTCTGTTTCTATGATTTGAACCTCTCCTGTGAGTCCAGTTTTAGATTCCGATGCTTCACTTCAGGTTTACTATATCCCTTGGACCTTCTTATTGACGATGAAACCCAGAAATTGCAACCGAATTTAATACAAATGCACAATGCCGATTTAAGTAAAAGATCAGTTTCACACTCTCTTTCTATTATTTGAACCTCTCCTGTGAGTCCAGTTTTAGATTCCGATGCTTCACTTCATGTTTACTGTATCCCTTGGACCTTCTTATTGACGATGAAACACAGAAATTGCATCCGAATTTAATACAAATGCACAATGCCGGCTTAAGAACAAGAGGACTTTCACTCTATGTTTCTATGATTTGAACCTCTCCTGTGAGTCCAGTTTTGGATTCCGATGCTTCATTTCAGGTTTACTGTATACCTTGCACCTTCTTATTGACGATGAAACCAGAAATAGCATCGGAATTTAATACAAAATGCACAATGCCGTTTAAGAACAGGAGGACTGACACTCTCACTTTCTATGATTTGAACCTCTCCTGTGAGTCCAGTTTTAGATTCCGATGCTTCACTTCAGGTTTACTGGATCCCTTGGACCTTCTCATTGACGATGAATTACAGAAATTGCAGCCGAATTTAATACAAAAGGCACAATGCCGACTTAAGTAAAAGAGGACTGACACTCTCCCTCTCAATGATTTGAACCTCTCCTGTGAGTCCAGTTTTAGATTCCGTTGCTTCACTTCAGGTTTACTGTATACCTTGCACTTTCTTATTGACGATGAAACACAGAAATTGCATCGGAATCTAATACTAAAGGCACAATGCCGACTGAAGTACAAGAGGACTGACACTCTCCCATGCAATGATTTGATCCTCTCCTGTGAGTCCAGTTTCAGATTCCGATGCTTCACTTCAGGTTTACTGTATACGTTGGACCTTCCTACTGACGATGAAACACAGAAATTTCATCCGAATTCAATACAAAAGGCACAATTCCGACTTAAGTAAAAGAGGACTGTCACTCTCTCTTTCTATGATTTGAACCTCTCCTGTGAGTCCAGTTTTAGATTCCGATGCTTTACTTCAGCTTCACTGTATACCTTACACCCTCTTAATAACGATGAAACCCAAGAATTGCATCGGAATTAAATTCAAAAGGCACAATGCCAACTTTAGTACAAGCAGACTGACACTCTAACTCTCTTTGATTTGTACCTCTCCTGTGGGTCCAGTTTTGGATTCCGATGCTTCACTTTCTGGTTTACTGTATACCTTGCACCTTCTTATTGACGATGAAACACAGAAATTGCATCGGAATCTAATACTAATGGCACAATGCCGACTTAAGTACAAGAGGACTGACACTCTCACTTTCTATGATTTGAACCTCTCCTGTGAGTCCAGTTTTAGATTCCGATTCTTCACTTCAGGATCACTGTATACCTTACACCGTCCTATTGACGATGAAACACAAGAATTGCATCGGAAGTAAATTGAATAGGCCCAATGCCGACTTAAGTACAAGAGGACGGACCCTCTAACAATCTTTGATTTGAACCACTCCTGTGAGTCCAGTTTTAAATTCCGATGCTTCACTTCAGGTTTACTGTATCCCTTGGACCTTCTAATTGACGATGAAAAACAGAGATTGCATCCGAATGTAATACAAAAGGCACAATGCCGACTTAAGTACAATAGGACTGACACTCTCACTTTCTATGATTTGAACCTCTCCTGTGAGTCCAATTTTAGATTCCCATAGTTTACTTCAGGTTTACTGTATACCTTGTACCTTCTTATTGACGATGAAACACAGAAATTGCATCCGAACTTAATACAAGAGGCACAATGCCGACTTATGTACAAGAGGACTGACACTCTACCTTTCTATGATTTGAACCTCTCCTGTGAGTCCAGTTTTAGATTCCGATGCTTCACTTCAGGTTTACTGTATACCTTGCTCTTTCTTATTGACGATGAAACACAGAAATTGCATCGGAATTAAATTCAAAAAGCACAGTGCCGACTTAAGTACAAGAGGACTGACACTGTAACTATCTACGATTTGAACCTCTCCTGTCAGTCCAGTTTTAGATTCCGATGCTTCACTTCAGTTTGACTGTATCCCTTGGACCTTCTAATTGACGATGAAACACAGAAATTGCATTCGATTTTAATTCAAAAGGCACAATGCAAACTTAAGTACAATAACACTGACACTCTCACCTTCTATGATTTGAACCTCTCCTGTGAGTTCAGTTTTAGATTCCGATACTTCACTTCAGGTTTACTCTATACCTTGTACCTTCTTATTGACGCTGAAACACAGAAATTGCATCGGAATTTAATACAAAAGGTACAATGCCGACTTAAGTACAAGAGGACTGACACTCTCCATTTCTATGATTTGTACCTCTCCCGTGAGTCCAGTTCTAGATTCCGATGCTTCACTTCAGGTTTACTGTATCCCATAGACCTTCTTATTGACGAAGGAACACAGAAATTGCATCCGAATTTAATACAAAAGGCCGAATTAAGTAAAAGAGGACTGAAACTCTCTCTTTCTATGATTTGAACCACTCCTGTGAGTCCAGTTTTAGATTCCAATGCTTCACTTAAGGTTTACTGTATACCTTGCACCTTCTTATTGACGATGAAACACAGAAATTGCATCGGAATTTAATACAAAAGGCACAATGCCGACTTAAGTACAAGAGGACTGACAGTCTCACTTTCTACGATTTGAACCTCTCCTGTGAGTCCAGTTTTTGATTCCGATGCTTCGCTTTAGGTTTACTGTATCCCTTGGACCATCTTATTGACGATGAAATTCAGAAATTGCATCCGAATTTTATACAAAAGGCACAATGCCGACTTAAGTAAAAGAGGACCGACACTCTCTCTTTCTATGATATGAACCTCTCCTGTGAGTCCAGTTTTAGATTCCGATGCTTCACTTCAGGTCTACTGTATACCTTGCACCTTCTTATTGACGATGAAACACAGAAATTGCATCGGAATTAAATTCAGAAGGCACAATGCCGACTTAAGTACAAGAGGACTGACACTCTAACAATCTATGATTTGAACCTCTCCTGTGAGTCCAGTTTTAGGTTCCGATGCTTCACATTAGGTTTACTGTATCCCTTGGATCTTCTTATTGACGATGAAACACAGAAATTGCATCCGAAATTAATACAAAAAGCACAATGCCAAAATAAGTACAAGAGGACTGACACTCTCACTTTCAATGATTTGAACCTTTCCTGTGAGTCGTGTTTTAGATTCAGATGCTTCACTTCAGGATTACTGTATCCTTCCACCTTCTTATTGACGATGAAACACAGAAATTGCATCCGATTTTAATGCAAAAGGCACAATGCCGACTTAAGTACAAGAGGACTGACACTCTCCCATTCTATGATTTGATCCTCTCCTGTGAGTCCAGTTTCAGATTCCGATGCTTCACTTTAGGTTTACTGTATAACTTGGACCTTCTTATTGACGATGAAACACAGAAATTTCATCCGAATTTAATACAAAAAACACAATGCCGACTTAAGTAAAAGAGGACTGTCACTCTCTCTTTCTGTGATTTGTACCTCTCCTGTGAGACCAGTTTTAAATGTCGATGCTTCACTTCAGGTTTACTGTACCCCGTGGACCTTCTAATTGACGATGAAACACAGAAATTGCATCTGAATGTAATACAAAAGGCACAATGGCGACTTAAGTTCAATAGGACTGACACTCTCACCTTCTGTGATTTGAACCTCTCCTGTGAGTCCAGTTTTGGATTCCGATAGTTCACTTCAGGTTTACTGTATACCTTGTACCTTCTTATTGACGATGAAACACAGAAATTGCATCCGAATTAAATACAAAGGGCACAATGCCGACTTATGTACAAGAGGACTGACACTCTCACTTTCAATGATTTGAACATCTCCTGTGAGTCCAGTTTGAGATTCGGATTGTTCACTTCAGGTTTACTGTATATCTTGTACCTTGTTATTGAATATGAAACACAGAAATTGCATCCGATTTTAATACAAAAGGCACAATGCCGACCTATGGACAAGAGGACTGACACTCTCCCATTCTATGATTTGAACCTCTCCTGTAAGTCAAGTTTCAGATTCCGATGCTTCACTTCAGGTTTACTGTGTACCTTGCACCTTCTTATTGACGATGAAACACAGAAATTTCATCCGAAAGTAATACAAAAGGCACAATGCCGACTTAAGTAAAAGAGGACTGGCACTCTCCCTTTCTATGATTTGAACCTCTCCTGTGAGCCCAGTTCTAGATTCCGATGCTTCACTTCAGGTTTACTGTATACCTTGCACCTTCTTATGACGATGAAACACAGATATTGCATCGGAATTTAATACAAAAGGCACAATGCCGACTTAAGTACAAGAGGACTGACACTCTATCTCCCTATGATTTGAACCTCTCCTGTGAGTCCAGTTTTAGATTCCGATGCTTCACTTCAGGTTTACTGTATACCTTCGACATTCTTATTGACGATGAAACACAAAAATTTCATTTGAATTTAATAGAAAATTCACTATGCAGACTTAAGTAAAAGAGGACTGTCACTCTCTCCTTCTATGATTTGAAACTCTCCTGTGAGTCCAGTTTTAGATTCCGATGCTTCACGTCAGGCTTACTGTATCCCTTAGACCTTCGTATTGACGATGAAATACAGAAATTGCATCCGAATTTAATACAAAAGGCACAATGCCGACTTAAGTAAAAGAGGACTGACATTCTCCCTTTCTATGATTTGAACCTCTCCTGTGAGTCCAGTTTTAGATTCCGATGCTTCACATCAGGTTTACTGTATACCTTGCAAATTCTTATTGACGATGAAACACAGAAATTGCATCGGAATTAAATTCAGAAGGCACAATGCCGACTTAAGTACAAGAGGACTGACATTCTAACTCTCTATGATTTGAACCTCTCCTGTGAATCCAGTTTTAGATTGCGATGCTTCACTTCAGGTTTACTGTATACCTTGCACCTTCTTATTGACGATGAAAAACAGAAATTGCATAGGAATTAAATTAAAAAGACACAATGCCGACTTAAGTACAAGAGGACAGACACTCTAACAATTAATGATTTGAACCTCTCCTGTGAGTCCAGTTTTAGGTTCCGATGCTTCACTTAAGGTTTACTGTATCCCTTGGATCTTCTTATTGACGATAAAACTCAGAAATTGCATCCGAAATTAATACAAAAGGCACAATGCCGACATAAGTACAAGAGGACTGACACTCTCACTTTCTATGATTTGCACCTCTCCTGTGAGTCCAGTTTTAGATTCCGATGCTTCACGTCAGGTTTACTGTATACCATGCACCTACTTATTGACGATGAAACACAGAAAATGCATCCGAATATAATACAAAAGGCACAATGCCGACTTAACTACAAGAGGACTGACACTCTCCCATTCTATGATTTGATCCTCTCCTGTGAGTCCAGTTTCAGATTCCGATGCTTCACTTCAGGTTTACTGTATACCTTGGACCTTCTTATTGACGATGAAACACAGAAATTCCATCCGAATTTAATACAAAAGGCACAATGCCGACTTAAGTACAAGAGGACTGACACTCTCACTTCCTATGATTTGAACCTCTCCTGTGAGTCCAGTTTTAGATTTCGATGCTTCCCTTCAGGTTTACTGTATACCTCGCACCTTCTTATTGACGATGAAACACAGAAATTGCATCCGAATTTAATACAAAAGGCACAATGCCGACTTAAGTAAAAGAGGACTGTCACTCTACCTTTCTATGATTTGTACCTCTCCTGTGAGTCCAGTTTTAGATTCCGATGCTTCACTTCAGGTTTACTGTATACCTTGCACCTTCTTACTGACGATGAAACACATAAATTGCATCCGAATTTAATACAAAAGCACAATGCCGACTTAAGTACAAGAGGACTGAATTTCTAACTTTCTATGATTTGAACCTCTGCTGTGAGTCCAGTTTTAGTTTCCGATGCTTAACTTCAGGTTTACTGTATCCCTTGGACCTTCTTATTGACGATGAAACACAGAAATTGCATCCGAATTTAATACAAAAGCACAATGCTGACTTAAGTACAAGAGGACTGATACTCTAACTTTCTATGATTTGAACCTCTGCTGTGAGTCCAGTTTTAGTTTCCGATGCTTAACTTCAGGTTTACTGTATCCCTTGGACCTTCTTATTGACGATGAAAAACAGAAATTGCATCCGAATTTAATAAAAAAGGCACAATGCCGAATGAAGTACAAGAGGACTGACACGCTAACTTTCTATGATTTGAACCTCTGCTGTGAGTCCAGTTTTACTTTCCAATGCTTAACTTCAGGTTTACTGTATCCCTTGGACCTTCTTATTGACGATGAAACCCAGAAATTGCATCCGAATTTAATAAAAAAGGCACAATGCCGAATGAAGTACAAGAGGACTGACACTCTAACTTTCTATGATTTGAACCATTCCTGTGAGTCCAGTTTTAGATTCCGATGCTTCACTTCAGGTGTACTGTATACCTTAGACCTTGTTATTGACGATGACACACAGAAATTTCATCCGAATTTAATACAAATGCACAATGCCGACTTAAGTACAAGAGGACTGACACTCAAACTTTCTATGATTTGAATCCCTCCTGCGAGTCCAGTTTTAGAATCCGATGCTTCACTTCAGGTGTACTGTATACCTTGGACCTTCTTATTGACCATGAAACACAGAAATTTCATCTCAATTTAATACACATGCACAATTCCGACTTGAGGACAAGAGGACTGACACTCTAACTTTCTCTGATTTGAACCTCTCCTGTGAGTCCAGTCTTAGTTTCCGATGCTTCACTTCAGGTTTACTGTATCCCTTGGACCTCCTTATTGACGAAGAAACACGGAAATTGCATCCGAATTTAATACAAAAGGCACAATGCCGACTTAAGCACTACAGGTCTGACACTCTAACTTTCTATGATTTGAACCTCTGCTCTGAGTCCAGTTTTAGTTTCCGATGCTTCACTTCAGGTTTACTGTATCCCTTGGACCTTGTTATTGACGATGAAACACAGAAATTGCATTCGAATTTAATAAAAAAGGCACAATGCCGACTTGATTACAAGAGGACTGACACTCTAACTTTCTCTGATTTGAACCTCTCCTGTGAGTCCAGTCTTAGTTTCCGATGCTTCACTTTAGGTTTACTGTATCCCTTGGACCTTCTTATTGACGAAGAAACACAGAAATTGCATCCGAATTTAATACAAAAGGCACAATGCCGACTTAAGTACTACAGGTCTGACACTCTAACTTTCTATGATTTGAACCTCTGCTGTGAGTCCAGTTTTAGTTTCCGATGTTTCACTTCAGGTTTACTGTATCCCTTGGACCTTCTTATTGACGATGAAACACTGAAATTGCATCCGAATTTAATACAAAAGGCACAATGCCGACTTAAGTACAAGAGGACTGAAACTCTAACTTTCTATGATTTGAACCTCTGCTGTGAGTCCAGTTTTAGTTTCCGATGCTTCACTGCAGGTTTACTGTATCCCTTGGACCTTCTTATTGACGATGAAATTCAGAAATTGCATCCGTATTTAATACAAAAGGCACAATGCCGACTTATGTACAAGAATACTGACACTCTAACTTTCTATGATTTGAACCTCTCCTGTGAGTCCAGTTTTACTTTCCGAAGCTTCACTTTAGGTTTACTGTATACCTTGGACCTTCTTATTGGCGATGAAACACAGAAATTGCATCCGAATTTAATACAAAAGGCACAATGCCGACTTAAGTACAAGAGGACTGAAACTCTAACTTTCTATGATTTGAACCCCTACTGCGAGTTCAGTTTTAGATTCCGATGCTTCACTTCAGGTTTACTGTATACCTTGGACCTTCTTATCTACGATGAAACACAGAAATTACATCCGAATTTAATACAAATGCACAATGCCAGCTTGAGTACAAGAGGACTGACACTCTAACTTTCTGTGATTTGAACCTCTGCTGTGAGTCCAGTTTTAGTTTCCGATGCTTCACTTCAGGTTTACTGTATCCCTTGGACCTTCTAATTGACGATGAAACACAGAAATTGCATCCGAATTTAATACAAAAGGCACAATGCCGACTTACGTACTAGTGGACTGACACCCTAACTTTCTATGATTTGAACCTCTCCTGTGAGTCCGGTTTTAGTTTCCGATGCTTCAATTCAGGTTTACTGTATCCCTTGGACCTTCTTATTGACGATGAAACACAGATATTTCATCCGAATTTAAGACAAAAGGCACAATGCCGACATATGTACAAGAGGACTGATACTCTAACTTTCTATGATTTGAACCCCACCTGTGAGTCCACTTTCGGATTCCGATGCTTCACTTCAGGTGTACTGTATACCTTGGACCTTCTTACTGACGATGAAACACAGAAATTGCATTCGAATTTAATACAAAACGCGCAATGCTGACATATGTACAAGAATACTGACACTCTAACTTTCTATGATTTGAACCTCTCCTGTGAGTCCAGTTTTAGTTTCCGATGCTTCACTTCAGTTTTACTGTATACCTTGGACCTTCTTATTGGCGAAGAAACACAGAAATTACAACCGAATTTAATACAAAAGGCACAATGCCGACTTAAGTACAAGAGGACTGAAACTCTAACTTTCTATGATTTGAACCCCTCCTGCGAGTCCAGTTTTAGATTCCGATGCTTCACTTCAGGTTTACTGTATACCTTGGACCTTCTTATCGACGATGAAACACAGAAATTACATTCGAATTTAATACAAATGCACAATGCCGACTTAAGTACAAGAGGACTGACACTCTAACTTTCTGCGATTTGAACCTCTGCTGTGAGTCCAGTTTTAGTTTCCGATGTTTCACTTCAGGTATACTGTAACCCTTGGACCTTCTTATTGACGATGAAACACAGAAATTGCATCCGAATTTAATACAAAAGCACAATGCCGACTTAAGTACTAGAGGACTGTCACCCTAACTTTCTATGATTTGAACCTCTCCTGTGAGTCCGGTTTTAGTTTCCGATGCTTCAATTCAGTTTACTGTATCCCTTGGACCTTCTTATTGACGATGAAACACAGAAATTGCATCCGAATTTAATAAAAAAGGCACAATGCCGACATAAGTACAAGAGGACAGATACTCTAACTTTCTATGATTTGAACCCCTCCTGTGAGTCCAGTTTTAGATTCCGAAGCTTCACTTCAGGTTTACTGTATCCCTTGGACCCTCTTATTAACGATGAAACACAGAAATTGCATCCGAATTTAATACAAAAGGCACAATGCCGACTTAAGTACAAGAGGACTGACTCTCTAACTTTCTACGATTTGAACCACTCCTGTGAGTCCAGCTTTAGATTCCGATGCTTCACCTCAGGTGTACTGTATACCTTGGACCTTCTTATTGACGATGAAACACAGAAATTTCATCCGAATTTAATACAAATTCACAATGCCGACTTAAGTACAAGAGGACTGAAACTCTAACTTTCTATGACTTGAACCTCCGCTGTGAGTCCAGTTTTAGTTTCCGATGCTTCACTTCAGGTTTACTGTATCGCTTGGACCTTCTTATTGACGATAAAACACAGAAATTGCATTCGAATTTAATACAAAAGGCACAATGCCGAGTTAAGTACAAGAGGACTAATACTCTAACTTTCTATGTTTTGAATCTCTGCTGTGAGTCCAGTTTTAGTTTCCGATGCTTCACTTCAGGTTTACTGTATCCCTTGGACCTTCTTATTGACGTTGAAACACAGAAATTGCATCCGAATTTAATAAAAAAGGCACAATGCCGACTAAAGTACAAGAGGACTGTTACTCTAAGATTCTATGATTTGAACCCCTCCTGTGAGTCCAGTTTTAGATTACGATGCTTAACTTCAGGTTTACTGTATCCCTTGGACCTTCTTATTGACGATGAAACACAGAAATTGCATCCGAATTTAATACAAAGGCACAATGCCGACTTAACTACAAGAGAACTGAAACTCTTACTCTGTATGATTAGAACCTCTGCTGTGAGTCCAGTTTTAGTTTACGATGCCTCACTTCAGGATTACTGTATCCTTTGGACCTTCTTATTGACGATGAAACACAGGAATTGCATCCGAATTTAACACAAAATGCACAATGCCGACTTAAGTACAAGAGGACTGACACTCTAACTTTCTGTGATTTGAACCTCTGCTGTGTGTCCAGTTTTAGTTTCCGATGTTCACTTCAGGTTTACTGTATCCCTTGGACCTTCTTATTGACGATGAAACACAGAAATTGCATCCGAATTTAATACAAAAGGCACAATGCCGACTTAAGTACTAGAGGGCTGTCACCCGAACTTTCTATGATTTGAACCTCTCCTGTGAGTCCGGTTTTAGTTTCCGATGCTTCAAATCAGTTTACTGTATCCCTTGGACCTTCTTATTGACGATGAAACACAGAAATTGCATCCGAATTTAATAAAAAAGGCACAATGACGACATAAGTACAAGAGGACTGATACTCTAACTTTCTTTGATTTGAACCCCTCCTGTGAGTCCAGTTTTAGATTCCGAAGCTTCACTTCCGGTTTACTGTATCCCTTGGACCCTCTTATTGACGATGAAACACAGAAATTGCATCCGAATTTAATACAAAAGGCACAATGCCGACTTAAGTACAAGAGGACTGACTCTCTAACTTTCTACGATTTGAACCACTCCTGTGAGTCCAGTTTTAGATTCCGATGCTTCACTTCAGGTGTACTGTATACCTTGCACCTTCTTATTGACGATGAAACACAGAAATGTCATCCAAATTTAATACAAATTCACAATGCCGACTTAAGTACAAGAGGACTGAAACTCTAACTTTCTATGACTTGAACCTCGGCTGTGAGTCCAGTTTTAGTTTCCGATGCTTCACTTCAGGTTTACTGTATCGCTTGGACCTTCTTATTGACGATAAAACACAGAAATTGCATTCGAATTTAATACAAAAGGCACAATGCCGAGTTAAGTACAAGAGGACTAATACTCTAACTTTCTATGTTTTGAATCTCTGCTGTGAGTCCAGTTTTAGTTTCCGATGCTTCACTTCAGGTTTACTGTATCCCTTGGACCTTCTTATTGACGTTGAAACACAGAAATTGCATCCGAATTTAATAAAAAAGGCACAATGCCGACTAAAGTACAAGAGGACTGGTACTCTAAGTTTCTATGATTTGAACCCCTCCTGCGAGTCCAGTTTTACATTACGATGCTTAACTTCAGGTTTACTGTATCCCTTGGACCTTCTTATTGACGATGAAACACAGAAATTGCATCCGAATTTAATACAAAGGCACAATGCCGACTTAACTACAAGAGAACTGAAACTCTTACTCTCTACGATTAGAACCTCTGCTGTGAGTCCAGTTTTAGTTTACGATGCTTCACTTCAGGATTACTGTATCCTTTGGACCTTCTTATTGACGATGAAACACAGAAATTGCATCCGAATTTAACACAAAATGCACAATGCCGACTTAAGTACAAGAGGACTGATACTCTAACTTTCTATGATTTGAACCCCTCCTGTGAGTCCAGTTTTAGATTCCGATGCTTAACTTCAGGATTTCTGTATCCCTTGGACCTTCTTATTGACGATGAAACACAGAAATTGAATCCGAATTTAATACAAAAATCACAATGCCGACTTAAGTACAAGAGGACTGAAACTCTAACTTTTTATGATTTGAACCACTGCTGTGAGTCCAGTTTTAGTTTCCGATGCTTAACTTCAGGTTTACTGTATCCCTTGTACCTTCTCTTGATGATGAAGCACAGAAATTGCAGCCGAATTTAATACAAAAGGCAAAATGCCGACTTATGTACAAGAATACTGACACTCTAACTTTCTATGATTTGAACCCCTCCTGCGAGTCCAGTTTTAGATTCCGATGCTTCTCTTCAGGTTTACTGTATACCTTGGACCTACTTATCGACGATGATACACAGAAATTACATCAGAATTTAATACAAATGCACAATGCCGACTTAAGTACAAGAGGACTGACACTCTAACCTTCTGTGATTTGAACCTCTCCTGTGAGTCCAGTTTTAGTTTCCGATGCTTCACTTCAGGTTTACTGTATCCCTTGGACCTTCTTATTGACGATGAAACACAGAAATTGCGTCCGAATTTAATACACAAGGCACAATGCCGACTTAAGTAGTAGAGGACTGACACCCTAACTTTCTATGATTTGAACCTCTCCTGTGAGTCCAGTTTTAGTTTCCGATGCTTCACTGCAGGTTAACTGTATCCCTTGGACCTTCTTATTGACGATGAAACACAGAAATTGGATCCGAAATTAATACAAAAGGCACAATGCCGACATAAGTACAAGAGGACTGACACTCTCACTTTCTACGATTTGAACCTCTCCTGTGAGTCCAGTTTTAGATTCCGATGCTTCCCTTCAGGTTTACTGTATACCTCGCACCTTCTTATTGACGATGAAACACAGAAATTGCATCCGAATTTAATACAAAAGGCACAATGCCGACTTAAGTAAAAGAGGACTGTCACTCTCCCTTTCTATGATTTGTACCTCTCCTGTGAGTCCAGTTTTAGATTCCGATGCTTCACTTCAGGTTTACTGTATCCCTTCGACCTTCTTATTGACGATGAAAAACAGAAACTGCATCCGAATTTAATACAAAAGCACAATGCCGACTTAAGTACAAGAGGACTGATACTCTAATTTTCTATGATTTGAACCTCAGCTGTGAGACCAGTTTTAGTTTCCGATGCTTAACTTCAGGTTTACTGTATCCCTTGGACCTTCTTATTGACGATGAAAAACAGAAATTGCGTCCGAATTTAATAAAAAAGGCACAATGCCGAATGAAGTACAAGAGGACTGACACGCTAACTTTCTATGATTTGAACCTCTGCTGTGAGTCCAGTTTTACTTTCCGATGCTTAACTTCAGGTTTACTGTATCCCTTGGACCTTCTTATTGACGATGAAACCCAGAAATTGCAACCGAATTTAATAAAAAAGGCACAATGCCGAATGAAGTACAAGAGGACTGACACTCTAACTTTCTATGATTTGAACCATTCCTGTGAGTCCAGTTTTAGATTCCGATGCTTCACTTCAGGTGTACTGTATACCTTAGACCTTCTTATTGACGATGACACACTGAAATTTCATCCGAATTTAATACAAATGCACAATGCCGACTTAAGTACAAGAGGACTGACACTCTAACTTTCTATGATTTGAATCCCTCCTGCGAGTCCAGTTTTAGAATCCGATGCTTCACTTCAGGTGTACTGTATACCTTCGACCTTCATATTGACCATGAAACACAGAAATTTCATCTCAATTTAATACACATGCACAATTCCGACTTGAGTACAAGAGGACTGACACTCTAACTTTCTCTGATTTGAACCTCTCCTGTGAGTCCAGTCTTAGTTTCCGATGCTTCACCTCAGGTTTACTGTATCCCTTGGACCTTCTAATTGACGAAGAAACACAGAAATTGCATCCGAATTTAATACAAAAGGCACAATGCCCACTTAAGCACTACAGGTCTGACACTCTAACTGTCTATGATTTGAACCTCTGCTGTGAGTCCAGTTTTAGTTTCCGATGCTTCACTTTAGGTTTACTGTATCCCTTGGACCTTCTTATTGACGATGAAACACAGAAATTGCATTCGAATTTAATAAAAAAGGCACAATGCCGACTTGAGTACATAAGGACTGACACTCTAACTTTCTCTGATTTCAACCTCTCCTGTGAGTCCAGTCTTAGTTTCCGATGCTTCACTTCAGGTTTACTGTATCCCTTGGACCTTCTTATTGACGAAGAAACACAGAAATTGCATCCGAATTTAATACAAAAGGCACAATGCCGACTTAAGTACTACAGGTCTGACACTCTAACTTTCTATGATTTGAACCTCTGCTGTGAGTCCAGTTTTAGTTTCCGATGCTTCACTTCAGGTTTACTGTATCCCTTGGACCTTCTTATTGACGATGAAACACTGAAATTGCATCCGAATTTAACACAAAATGCACAATGCCGACTTAAGTACAAGAGGACTGATACTCTAACTTTCTATGATTTGAACCCCTCCTGTGAGTCCAGTTTTAGATTCCGATGCTTAACTTCAGGATTTCTGTATCACTTGGACCTTCTTATTGACGGTGAAACACAGAAATTGAATCCGAATTTAATACAAAAATCACAATGCCGACTTAAGTACAAGAGGACTGAAACTCTAACTTTTTATGATTTGAACCACTGCTGTGAGTCCAGTTTTAGTTTCCGATGCTTAACTTCAGGTTTACTGTATCCCTTGTACCTTCTCTTGATGATGAAGGACAGAAATTGCATCCGAATTTAATACAAAAGGCAAAATGCCGACTTATGTACAAGAATACTGACACTCTAACTTTCTATGATTTGAACCCCTCCTGCGAGTCCAGTTTTAGATTCCGATGCTTCACTTCAGGTTTACTGTATACCTTGGACCTTCTTATCGACGATGATACACAGAAATTACATCCGAATTTAATACAAATGCACAATGCCGACTTAAGTACAAGAGGACTGACACTCTAACCTTCTGTGATTTGAACCTCTCCTGTGAGTCCAGTTTTAGGTTCCGATGCTTCACTTCAGGTTTACTGTATCCCTTGGACCTTCTTATTGACGATGAAACACAGAAATTGCGTCCGAATTTAATACACAAGGCACAATGCCGACTTAAGTAGTAGAGGACTGACACCCTAACTTTCTATGATTTGAACCTCTCCTGTGAGTCCAGTTTTAGTTTCCGATGCTTCACTTCAGGTTAACTGTATCCCTTGGACCTTCTTATTGACGATGAAACACAGAAATTGGATCCGAAATTAATACAAAAGGCACAATGCCGACATAAGTACAAGAGGACTGACACTCTCACTATCTATGATTTGAACCTCTCCTGTGAGTCCAGTTTTAGATTCCGATGCTTCCCTTCAGGTTTACTGTATACCTCGCACCTTCTTATTGACGATGAAACACAGAAATTGCATCCGAATTTAATACAAAAGGCACAATGCCGACTTAAGTAAAAGAGGACTGTCACTCTCCCTTTCTATGATTTGTACCTCTCCTGTGAGTCCAGTTTTAGATTCCGATGCTTCACTTCAGGTTTACTGTATCCCTTCGACCTTCTTATTGACGATGAAACACAGAAATTGCATCCGAATTTAATACAAAAGCACAATGCCAACTTAAGTACAAGAGGACTGATACTCTAACTTTCTATGATTTGAACGTCTGCTGTGAGTCCAGTTTTAGTTTCCGATGCTTAACTTCAGGTTTACTGTATCCCTTGGACCTTCTTATTGACGATGAAAAACAGAAATTGCGTCCGAATTTAATAAAAAAGGCACAATGCCGAATGAAGTACAAGAGGACTGACACGCTAACTTTCTATGATTTGAACCTCTGCTGTGAGTCCAGTTTTACTTTCCGATGCTTAACTTCAGGTTTACTGTATCCCTTGGACCTTCTTATTGACGATGAAACCCAGAAATTGCAACCGAATTTAATAAAAAAGGCACAATGCCGAATGAAGTACAAGAGGACTGACACTCTAACTTTCTATGATTTGAACCATTCCTGTGAGTCCAGTTTTAGATTCCGATTCTTCACTTCAGGTGTACTGTATACCTTAGAACTTCTTATTGACGATGACACACTGAAATTTCATCCGAATTTAATACAAATGCACAATGCCGACTTAAGTACAAGAGGACTGACACTCTAACTTTCTATGATTTGAATCCCTCCTGTGAGTCCAGTTTTAGAATCCGATGCTTCACTTCAGGTGTACTGTATACCTTGGACCTTCATATTGACCATGAAACACAGAAATTTCATCTCAATTTAATACACATGCACAATTCCGACTTGGGTACAAGAGGACTGACACTCTAACTTACTCTGATTTGAACCTCTCCTGTGAGTCCAGTCTTAGATTCCGATGCTTCACCTCAGGTTTACTGTATCCCTTGGACCTTCTTATTGACGAAGAAACACAGAAATTGCATCCGAATTTAATACAAAAGGCACAATGCCGACTTAAGCACTACAGGTCTGACACTCTAACTTTCTATGATTTGAACCTCTGCTGTGAGTCCAGTTTTAGTTTCCGATGCTTCACTTTAGGTTTACTGTATCCCTTGGACCTTCTTATTGACGATGAAACACAGAAATTGCATTCGAATTTAATAAAAAAGGCACAATGCCGACTTGAGTACATAAGGACTGACACTCTAACTTTCTCTGATTTCAACCTCTCCTGTGAGTCCAGTCTTAGTTTCCGATGCTTCACTTCAGTTTTACTGTATACGTTGGCCCTTCTTATTGACGTTGAAAGTCAGAAATTGCATCCGTATATAATACAAAAGAAACAATGCCGACTTAAGTACAAGAGGACTGATACTCTAACTTTCTATGATTTGAACCACTCCTGTGAGTCACGTTTTAGTTTCCGACGCTTCACTTCAGGTTTACTGTATCCTTGAACCTTCTTATTGACGATGAAACACAGAAATTGCATCCGAAGTTGATACAAATGCAAAATGCCGACTTAAGCACAAGATTACTGTTAATCTAACTTTCTATGATTTGAACCCCTCCTGTAAGTCCGGTTTCAGATTCCGATGCTTCACTTCAGGTGTACTGTATACCTTGGACCTTCTTACTGACGATGAAACACAGATATTTCATCCGAATTTAATACAAAAGGCACAATGCCGACATATGTACAAGAATACTGACACTCTAACTTTCTATGATTTGAACCCCACCTGTGAGGCCACTTTCAGATTCCGATGCTTCACTTCAGGTGTACTGTATACCTTGGACCTTCTTACTGACGATGAAACACAAAAATTGCATCCGAATTTAATACAAAAGGCGCAATGCTGACATATGTACAAGAATACTGACACTCTAACTTTCTATGATTTGAACCTCTCCTGTGAGTCCAGTTTTAGTTTCCGATGCTTCACTTCAGTTTTACTGTATACCTTGGACCTTCTTATTGGCGAAGAAACACAGAAATTGCAACCGAATTTAATACAAAAGGCACAATGCCGACTTAAGTACAAGAGGACTGAAACTCTAACTTTCTATGATTTGAACCCCTCCTGCGAGTCCAGTTTTAGATTCCGATGCTTCACTTCAGGTTTACTGTATACCTTGGACCTTCTTATTGACGTTGAAACACAGAAATTGCATCCGAATTTAATAAAAAAGGCACAATGCCGAATAAAGTACAAGAGGACTGGTACTCTAATTTTCTATGATTTGAACCCCTCCTGTGAGTCCAGTTTTAGATTACGATGCTTAACTTCAGGTTTACTGTATCCCTTGGACCTTCTTATTGACGATGAAACACAGAAATTACATTCGAATTTAATACAAATGCACAATGCCGACTTAAGTACAAGTGGACTGACACTCTAACTTTCTGTGAGTTGAACCTCTGCTGTGAGTCCAGTTTTAGTTTCCGATGTTTCACTTCAGGTTTACTGTATCCCTTGGACCTTCTTATTGACGATGAAACACAGAAATTGCATCCGAATTTAATACAAAAGGCACAATGCCGACTTAAGTACTAGAGGACTGACACCCTAACTTTCTATGATTTGAACCCCTCCTGTGAGTCCGGTTTTAGTTTCCGATGTTTCAATTCAGTTTACTGTATCGCTTGGACCTTCTTATTGACGATAAAACACAGAAATTGCATTCGAATTTAATACAAAAGGCACAATGCCGAGTTAAGTACAAGAGGACTAATACTCTAACTTTCTATGATTTGAACCTCTGCTGTGAGTCCAGTTTTAGTTTCCGATGCTTCACTTCACTTTTACTGTATCCCTTGGACCTTCTTATTGACGTTGAAACACAGAAATTGCATCCGAATTTAATAAAAAAGGCACAATGCCGAATAAAGTACAATTGGACTGGTACTCTAATTTTCTATGATTTGAACCCCTCCTGTGAGTCCAGTTTTAGATTACGATGCTTAACTTCAGGTTTACTGTATCCCTTGGACCTTCTTATTGACGATGAAGCACAGAAATTGCATCCGAATTTAATACAAAGGCACAATGCCAACTTAACTACAAGAGGACTGAAACTCTTACTCTCTATGATTAGAACCTCTGCTGTGAGTCCAGTTATAGTTTACGATGCTTCACTTCAGGATTACTGTATCCTTTGGACCTTCTTATTGACGATGAAACACAGAAATTGAATCCGAATTTAATACAGAAATCACAATGCCGACTTAAGTACAAGAGGACTGAAACTCTAACTTTTTATGATTTGAACCACTGCTGTGAGTCCAGTTTTAGTTTCCGATGCTTAACTTCAGGTATACTGTATCCCTTGTACCTTCTCTTTGATGATGAAACACAGAAATTGCATCCGAATTTAATACAAAAGGCAAAATGCCGACTTATGTACAAGAATACTGACACTCTAACTTTCTATGATTTGAACCCCTCCTGCGAGTCCAGTTTTAGATTCCGATGCTTCACTTCAGGTTTACTGTATACCTTGGACCTTCTTATCGACGATGAAACACAGAAATTACATCCGAATTTAATACAAATGCACTATGCCGACTTAAGTACAAGAGGACTGACACTCTAACTGTCTGTGATTTGAACCTCTCCTGTGAGTCCAGTTTTAGTTTCCGATGCTTCACTTCAGGTTTACTGTATCCCTTGGACCTTCTTATTGACGATGAAACACAGAAATTGCATCCGAATTTAATACATAAGGCACAATGCCGACTTAAGTACTAGAGGACTGACACCCTAACTTTCTATGATTTGAACCTCTCCTGTGAGTCCAGTTTTAGTTTCCGATGCTTCACTTCAGGTTAACTGTATCCCTTGGACCTTCTTATTGACGATGAAACACAGAAATTGCATCCGAATTTAATAAAAAAGGCACAATGCCGACTTAAGTACAAGAGGACTGATACTCTAACTTTCTTTGCTTTGAACCCCTCCTGTGAGTCCAGTTTTAATTCCGATGCTTCACTTCAGGTTTACTGTATCCCTTGGACCCTCTTATTGACGATGAAACACAGAAATTGCATCCGAATTTAATACAAAAGGCACAATGCCGACTTAAGTACAAGCTGACTGACACTCTAACTTTCTATGATTTGAACCTCTCCTGTGAGTCCAGTTTTAGATTCCGATGCTTCACTTCAGGTGTACTGTATACCTTGGTCCTTCTTATTGACGATGAAACACAGAAATTTCATCCGAATTTAATACAAATGCACAATGCCGACTTAAGTACAAGAGGACTGAAACTCTAACTTTCTATGATTTGAACCTCCGCTGTGAGTCCAGTTTTAGTTTCCGATGCTTCACTTCAGGTTTACTGTATCCCTTGGACCTTCTTATTGACGATGAAACACAGAAATTGCATCCGAATTGAATACAAAACGCACAATGCCGAGTTAAGTACAAGAGGACTGATACTGTAACTTTGTATGATTTGAACCTTTGCCGTGAGTCCAGTTCTAGTTTCCGATGCTTCCCTTCAGGTTTACTGTATCCCTTGGACCTTGTTATTGACGATGAAACACAGAAATTGCATCCGAATTTGATAAAAAAGGCACAATGCCGACTTAAGTACAAGAGGACTGATACTCTAACTTTCTATGATTTGAACCCCTCCTGTGAGTCCAGTTTTAGATTCCGATGCTTAACTTCAGGTTTACTGTATCCCTTGGACCTTCTTATTGACGATGAAACACAGAAATTGCATCCGAATTTAATACAAAAGGCACAATGCCGAATGAAGTACAAGAGGACTGACACTCTAACTTTCTATGATTTGAACCATTCCTGTGAGTCCAGTTTCAAATTCCGAAACTTCACTTCAGGTGTACTGTATACCTTAGACCTTCTTATTGACGATGAAACATAGAAATTTCATACGAATTTAATACAAATGCACAATGCCGACTTAAGTACAAGAGGACTGACACTCTAACTTTCTATGATTTGAACCCCTCCTGCGTGTCCAGTTTTAGATTCCGATGCTTCACTTCAGGTTTACTGTATTCCTTGGACCTTCTTATTGACGATCAAACACAGAAATTGCATCCGAATTTAATACAAAAGCACAATGCCGACTTAAGTACAAGAGGACTGAAACTCTAACATTCTATGATTTGAACCTCTGCTGTGAGTCCAGTTTTAGTTTCCGATGCTTAACTTCAGGTTTACTGTATCCCTTGGACCTTCCTATTGACGATGAAACACAGAAATTGCATCCGAATTTAATAAAAAAGGCACAATGCCGAAAGAAGTACAAGAGGACTGACACTCTAACTTTCTATGTATTGAGCCATTCCTGTGAGTCCAGTTTTAAATTCCGATGCTTCACTTCAGGTGTACTGTATACCTTAGACCTTCTTATTGACGATGAAACACAGAAATTTCATCCGAATTTAATACAAAAGGCACAATGCCGACTTAAGTACTAGAGGACTGACACCCTAACTTTCTATGATTTGAACCCCTCCTGTGAGTCCGGTTTTAGTTTCCGATGCTTCAATTCAGTTTACTGTATCGCTTGGACCTTCTTATTGACGATAAAACACAGAAATTGCATTCGAATTTAATACAAAAGGCACAATGCCGAGTTAAGTACAAGAGGACTAATACTCTAACTTTCTATGATTTGAACCTCAGCTGTGAGTCCAGTTTTAGTTTCCGATGCTTCACTTCAGGTTTACTGTATTCCTTGGACCTTCTTATTGACGTTGAAACACAGAAATTGCATCCGAATTTAATAAAAAAGGCACAATGCCGAATAAAGTACAAGAGGACTGGTACTCTAATTTTCTATGATTTGAACCCCTCCTGTGAGTCCAGTTTTAGATTACGATGCTTAACTTCAGGTTTACTGTATCCCTTGGACCTTCTTATTGACGATGAAACACAGAAATTGCATCCGAATTTAATACAAAGGCACAATGCCGACTTAACTACAAGAGGACTGAAACTCTTACTCTCTATGATTAGAACCTCTGCTGTGAGTCCAGTTATAGTTTACGATGCTTCACTTCAGGATTACTGTATCCTTTGGACCTTCTTATTGACGATGAAACACAGAAATTGCATCCGAATTTAACACAAAATGCAAAATGCCGACTTGAGTACAAGAGGACCGATACTCTAACTTTCTATGATTTGAACCCCTCCTGTGAGTCCAGTTTTAGATTCCGATGCTTAACTTCAGGATTTCTGTATCCCTTGGACCTTCTTATTGACGATGAAACACAGAAATTGAATCCGAATTTAATACAGAAATCACAATGCCGACTTAAGTACAAGAGGACTGTAACTCTAACTTTTTATGATTTGAACCACTGCTGTGAGTCCAGTTTTAGTTTCGATGCTTAACTTCAGGTTTACTGTATCCCTTGTACCTTCTCTTTGATGATGAAGCACAGAAATTGCATCCGGATTTAATACAAAAGGCAAAATGCCGACTTATGTACAAGAATACTGACACTCTAACTTTCTATGATTTGAACCCCTCCTGCGAGTCCAGTTTTAGATTCCGATGCTTCACTTCAGGTTTACTGTATACCTTGGACCTTCTTATCGACGATGAAACACAGAAATTACATCCGAATTTAATACAAATGCACTATGCCGACTTAAGTACAAGAGGACTGACACTCTAACTGTCTGTGATTTGAACCTCTCCTGTGAGTCCAGTTTTAGTTTCCGATGCTTCACTTCAGGTTTACTGTATCCCTTGGACCTTCTTATTGACGATGAAACACAGAAATTGCATCCGAATTTAATACATAAGGCACAATGCCGACTTAAGTACTAGAGGACTGATACTCTAACTTTCTTTGCTTTGAACCCCTCCTGTGAGTCCAGTTTTAATTCCGATGCTTCACTTCAGGTTTACTGTATCCCTTGGACCCTCTTATTGACGATGAAACACAGAAATTGCATCCGAATTTAATACAAAAGGCACAATGCCGACTTAAGTACAAGCTGACTGACACTCTAACTTTCTATGATTTGAACCTCTCCTGTGAGTCCAGTTTTAGATTCCGATGCTTCACTTCAGGTGTACTGTATACCTTGGTCCTTCTTATTGACGATGAAACACAGAAATTTCATCCGAATTTAATACAAATGCACAATGCCGACTTAAGTACAAGAGGACTGAAACTCTAACTTTCTATGATTTGAACCTCCGCTGTGAGTCCAGTTTTAGTTTCCGATGCTTCACTTCAGGTTTACTGTATCCCTTGGACCTTCTTATTGACGATGAAACACAGAAATTGCATCCGAATTGAATACAAAAGGCACAATGCCGAGTTAAGTACAAGAGGACTGATACTGTAACTTTGTATGATTTGAACCTTTGCCGTGAGTCCAGTTCTAGTTTCCGATGCTTCCCTTCAGGTTTACTGTATTCCTTGGACCTTCTTATTGACGATCAAACACAGAAATTGCATCCGAATTTAATACAAAAGCACAATGCCGACTTAAGTACAAGAGGACTGAAACTCTAACATTCTATGATTTGAACCTCTGCTGTGAGTCCAGTTTTAGTTTCCGATGCTTAACTTCAGGTTTACTGTATCCCTTGGACCTTCCTATTGACGATGAAACACAGAAATTGCATCCAAATTTAATAATAAAGGCACAATGCCGAAAGAAGTACAAGAGGACTGACACTCTATCTTTCTATGTATTGAGCCATTCCTGTGAGTCCAGTTTTAAATTCCGATGCTTCACTTCAGGTGTACTGTATACCTTAGACCTTCTTATTGACGATGAAACACAGAAATTTCATCCGAATTTAATACAAATGCACAATGCCGACTTAAGTACAAGAGGACTGACACTCTAACTTTCTATGATTTGAACCCCTCCTGCGTGTCCAGTTTTAGATTCCGATGCTTCACTTCAGGTGTACTGCATACCTTGGACCTTCTTATTGACCATGAAACACAGAAATTTCATCTCAATTTAATACAAATACACAATTCCGACTTGAGTACAAGAGGACTGACACTCTAACTTTCTCTGATTTGAACCTCTCCTGTGAGTCCAGTCTTAGTTTCCGATGCTTCACTTCAGGTTTACTGTATCCCTTGGACCATCTTATTGACGAAGAAACACAGAAATTGCATCCGAATTTAATACAAAGGCACAATGCCGACTTAACTACAAGAGGACTGAAACTCTTACTCTCTATGATTAGAACCTCTGCTGTGAGTCCAGTTATAGTTTACGATGCTTCACTTCAGGATTACTGTATCCTTTGGACCTTCTTATTGACGATGAAACACAGAAATTGCATCCGAATTTAACACAAAATGCAAAATGCCGACTTGAGTACAAGAGGACCGATACTGTAACTTTGTATGATTTGAACCTTTGCCGTGAGTCCAGTTCTAGTTTCCGATGCTTCCCTTCAGGTTTACTGTATCCCTTGGACCTTCTTATTGACGATGAAACACAGAAATTGCATCCGAATTGAATACAAAAGGC
Organism: Schistocerca americana; assembly: GCF_021461395.2. Lineage (NCBI taxonomy): Eukaryota > Metazoa > Arthropoda > Insecta > Orthoptera > Acrididae > Schistocerca > Schistocerca americana. The sequence goes on from NW_025725922.1 coordinate 272,764, forward strand.
ACAATGCCGAGTTAAGTACAAGAGGACTGATACTGTAACTTTGTATGATTTGAACCTTTGCCGTGAGTCCAGTTCTAGTTTCCGATGCTTCCCTTCAGGTTTACTGTATCCCTTGGACCATCTTATTGACGATGAAACACAGAAATTGCATCCGAATTTAATACAAAGGCACAATGCCGACTTAACTACAAGAGGACTGAAACTCTTACTCTCTATGATTAGAACCTCTGCTGTGAGTCCAGTTATAGTTTACGATGCTTCACTTCAGGATTACTGTATCCTTTGGACCTTCTTATTGACGATGAAACACAGAAATTGCATCCGAATTTAACACAAAATGCAAAATGCCGACTTGAGTACAAGAGGACCGATACTCTAACTTTCTATGATTTGAACCCCTCCTGTGAGTCCAGTTTTAGATTCCGATGCTTAACTTCAGGATTTCTGTATCCCTTGGACCTTCTTATTGACGATGAAACACAGAAATTGAATCCGAATTTAATACAGAAATCACAATGCCGACTTAAGTACAAGAGGACTGTAACTCTAACTTTTTATGATTTGAACCACTGCTGTGAGTCCAGTTTTAGTTTCGATGCTTAACTTCAGGTTTACTGTATCCCTTGTACCTTCTCTTTGATGATGAAGCACAGAAATTGCATCCGGATTTAATAAAAAAAAAAAAAAAAAATAAAAAAAAAAATACTACTGACACTCTAACTTTCTATGATTTGAACCCCTCCTGCGAGTCCAGTTTTAGATTCCGATGCTTCACTTCAGGTTTACTGTATACCTTGGACCTTCTTATCGACGATGAAACACAGAAATTACATCCGAATTTAATACAAATGCACTATGCCGACTTAAGTACAAGAGGACTGACACTCTAACTGTCTGTGATTTGAACCTCTCCTGTGAGTCCAGTTTTAGTTTCCGATGCTTCACTTCAGGTTTACTGTATCCCTTGGACCTTCTTATTGACGATGAAACACAGAAATTGCATCCGAATTTAATACATAAGGCACAATGCCGACTTAAGTACTAGAGGACTGATACTCTAACTTTCTTTGCTTTGAACCCCTCCTGTGAGTCCAGTTTTAATTCCGATGCTTCACTTCAGGTTTACTGTATCCCTTGGACCCTCTTATTGACGATGAAACACAGAAATTGCATCCGAATTTAATACAAAAGGCACAATGCCGACTTAAGTACAAGCTGACTGACACTCTAACTTTCTATGATTTGAACCTCTCCTGTGAGTCCAGTTTTAGATTCCGATGCTTCACTTCAGGTGTACTGTATACCTTGGTCCTTCTTATTGACGATGAAACACAGAAATTTCATCCGAATTTAATACAAATGCACAATGCCGACTTAAGTACAAGAGGACTGAAACTCTAACTTTCTATGATTTGAACCTCCGCTGTGAGTCCAGTTTTAGTTTCCGATGCTTCACTTCAGGTTTACTGTATCCCTTGGACCTTCTTATTGACGATGAAACACAGAAATTGCATCCGAATTGAATACAAAAGGCACAATGCCGAGTTAAGTACAAGAGGACTGATACTGTAACTTTGTATGATTTGAACCTTTGCCGTGAGTCCAGTTCTAGTTTCCGATGCTTCCCTTCAGGTTTACTGTATTCCTTGGACCTTCTTATTGACGATCAAACACAGAAATTGCATCCGAATTTAATACAAAAGCACAATGCCGACTTAAGTACAAGAGGACTGAAACTCTAACATTCTATGATTTGAACCTCTGCTGTGAGTCCAGTTTTAGTTTCCGATGCTTAACTTCAGGTTTACTGTATCCCTTGGACCTTCCTATTGACGATGAAACACAGAAATTGCATCCGAATTTAATAATAAAGGCACAATGCCGAAAGAAGTACAAGAGGACTGACACTCTATCTTTCTATGTATTGAGCCATTCCTGTGAGTCCAGTTTTAAATTCCGATGCTTCACTTCAGGTGTACTGTATACCTTAGACCTTCTTATTGACGATGAAACACAGAAATTTCATCCGAATTTAATACAAATGCACAATGCCGACTTAAGTACAAGAGGACTGACACTCTAACTTTCTATGATTTGAACCCCTCCTGCGTGTCCAGTTTTAGATTCCGATGCTTCACTTCAGGTGTACTGCATACCTTGGACCTTCTTATTGACCATGAAACACAGAAATTTCATCTCAATTTAATACAAATACACAATTCCGACTTGAGTACAAGAGGACTGACACTCTAACTTTCTCTGATTTGAACCTCTCCTGTGAGTCCAGTCTTAGTTTCCGATGCTTCACTTCAGGTTTACTGTATCCCTTGGACCATCTTATTGACGAAGAAACACAGAAATTGCATCCGAATTTGATAAAAAAGGCACAATGCCGACTTAAGTACAAGAGGACTGATACTCTAACTTTCTATGATTTGAACCCCTCCTGTGAGTCCAGTTTTAGATTCCGATGCTTAACTTCAGGTTTACTGTATCCCTTGGACCTTCTTATTGACGATGAAACACAGAAATTGCATCCGAATTTAATACAAAAGGCACAATGCCGAATGAAGTACAAGAGGACTGACACTCTAACTTTCTATGATTTGAACCATTCCTGTGAGTCCAGTTTCAAATTCCGATGCTTCACTTCAGGTGTACTGTATACCTTAGACCTTCTTATTGACGATGAAACATAGAAATTTCATACGAATTTAATACAAATGCACAATGCCGACTTAAGTACAAGAGGACTGACACTCTAACTTTCTATGATTTGAACCCCTCCTGCGTGTCCAGTTTTAGATTCCGATGCTTCACTTCAGGTTTACTGTATTCCTTGGACCTTCTTATTGACGATCAAACACAGAAATTGCATCCGAATTTAATACAAAAGCACAATGCCGACTTAAGTACAAGAGGACTGAAACTCTAACATTCTATGATTTGAACCTCTGCTGTGAGTCCAGTTTTAGTTTCCGATGCTTAACTTCAGGTTTACTGTATCCCTTGGACCTTCCTATTGACGATGAAACACAGAAATTGCTACCGAATTTAATAAAAAAGGCACAATGCCGAAAGAAGTACAAGAGGACTGACACTCTAACTTTCTATGTATTGAGCCATTCCTGTGAGTCCAGTTTTAAATTCCGATGCTTCACTTCAGGTGTACTGTATACCTTAGACCTTCTTATTGACGATGAAACACAGAAATTTCATCCGAATTTAATACAAAAGGCACAATGCCGACTTAAGTACTAGAGGACTGACACCCTAACTTTCTATGATTTGAACCCCTCCTGTGAGTCCGGTTTTAGTTTCCGATGCTTCAATTCAGTTTACTGTATCGCTTGGACCTTCTTATTGACGATAAAACACAGAAATTGCATTCGAATTTAATACAAAAGGCACAATGCCGAGTTAAGTACAAGAGGACTAATACTCTAACTTTCTATGATTTGAACCTCTGCTGTGAGTCCAGTTTTAGTTTCCGATGCTTCACTTCAGGTTTACTGTATCCCTTGGACCTTCTTATTGACGTTGAAACACAGAAATTGCATCCGAATTTAATAAAAAAGGCACAATGCCGAATAAAGTACAAGAGGACTGGTACTCTAATTTTCTATGATTTGAACCCCTCCTGTGAGTCCAGTTTTAGATTACGATGCTTAACTTCAGGTTTACTGTATCCCTTGGACCTTCTTATTGACGATGAAACACAGAAATTGCATCCGAATTTAATACAAAGGCACAATGCCGACTTAACTACAAGAGGACTGAAACTCTTACTCTCTATGATTAGAACCTCTGCTGTGAGTCCAGTTATAGTTTACGATGCTTCACTTCAGGATTACTGTATCCTTTGGACCTTCTTATTGACGATGAAACACAGAAATTGCATCCGAATTTAACACAAAATGCAAAATGCCGACTTGAGTACAAGAGGACTGATACTCTAACTTTCTATGATTTGAACCCCTCCTGTGAGTCCAGTTTTAGATTCCGATGCTTAACTTCAGGATTTCTGTATCCCTTGGACCTTCTTATTGACGATGAAACACAGAAATTGAATCCGAATTTAATACAGAAATCACAATGCCGACTTAAGTACAAGAGGACTGAAACTCTAACTTTTTATGATTTGAACCACTGCTGTGAGTCCAGTTTTAGTTTCGATGCTTAACTTCAGGTTTACTGTATCCCTTGTACCTTCTCTTTGATGATGAAGCACAGAAATTGCATCCGGATTTAATACAAAAGGCAAAATGCCGACTTATGTACAAGAATACTGACACTCTAACTTTCTATGATTTGAACCCCTCCTGCGAGTCCAGTTTTAGATTCCGATGCTTCACTTCAGGTTTACTGTATACCTTGGACCTTCTTATCGACGATGAAACACAGAAATTACATCCGAATTTAATACAAATGCACTATACCGACTTAAGTACAAGAGGACTGACACTCTAACTGTCTGTGATTTGAACCTCTCCTGTGAGTCCAGTTTTAGTTTCCGATGCTTCACTTCAGGTTTACTGTATCCCTTGGACCTTCTTATTGACGATGAAACACAGAAATTGCATCCGAATTTAATACATAAGGCACAATGCCGACTTAAGTACTAGAGGACTGATACTCTAACTTTCTTTGCTTTGAACCCCTCCTGTGAGTCCAGTTTTAATTCCGATGCTTCACTTCAGGTTTACTGTATCCCTTGGACCCTCTTATTGACGATGAAACACAGAAATTGCATCCGAATTTAATACAAAAGGCACAATGCCGACTTAAGTACAAGCTGACTGACACTCTAACTTTCTATGATTTGAACCTCTCCTGTGAGTCCAGTTTTAGATTCCGATGCTTCACTTCAGGTGTACTGTATACCTTGGTCCTTCTTATTGACGATGAAACACAGAAATTTCATCCGAATTTAATACAAATGCACAATGCCGACTTAAGTACAAGAGGACTGAAACTCTAACTTTCTATGATTTGAACCTCCGCTGTGAGTCCAGTTTTAGTTTCCGATGCTTCACTTCAGGTTTACTGTATCCCTTGGACCTTCTTATTGACGATGAAACACAGAAATTGCATCCGAATTGAATACAAAAGGCACAATGCCGAGTTAAGTACAAGAGGACTGATACTGTAACTTTGTATGATTTGAACCTTTGCCGTGAGTCCAGTTCTAGTTTCCGATGCTTCCCTTCAGGTTTACTGTATTCCTTGGACCTTCTTATTGACGATCAAACAGAGAAATTGCATCCGAATTTAATACAAAAGCACAATGCCGACTTAAGTACAAGAGGACTGAAACTCTAACATTCTATGATTTGAACCTCTGCTGTGAGTCCAGTTTTAGTTTCCGATGCTTAACTTCAGGTTTACTGTATCCCTTGGACCTTCCTATTGACGATGAAACACAGAAATTGCATCCGAATTTAATAATAAAGGCACAATGCCGAAAGAAGTACAAGAGGACTGACACTCTAACTTTCTATGTATTGAGCCATTCCTGTGAGTCCAGTTTTAAATTCCGATGCTTCACTTCAGGTGTACTGTATACCTTAGACCTTCTTATTGACGATGAAACACAGAAATTTCATCCGAATTTAATACAAATGCACAATGCCGACTTAAGTACAAGAGGACTGACACTCTAACTTTCTATGATTTGAACCCCTCCTGCGTGTCCAGTTTTAGATTCCGATGCTTCACTTCAGGTGTACTGCATACCTTGGACCTTCTTATTGACCATGAAACACAGAAATTTCATCTCAATTTAATACAATACACAATTCCGACTTGAGTACAAGAGGACTGACACTCTAACTTCTCTGATTTGAACCTCTCCTGTGAGTCCAGTCTTAGTTTCCGATGCTTCACTTCAGGTTTACTGTATCCCTTGGACCATCTTATTGACGAAGAAACACAGAAATTGCATCCGAATTTAATACAAAAGGCACAATGCCGACTCAAGCACTACAGGTCTGACACTCTAACTTTCTATGATTTGAACCTCTGCTGTGAGTCCAGTTTTAGTTTCCGATGCTTCACTTCAGGTTTACTGTATCCCTTGGACCTTCTTATTGACGATGAAACACAGAAATTGCATCCGAATTTAATAAAAAAGGCACAATGCCGACTTAAGTACAAGAGGACTGATACTCTGACTTTCTATGATTTGAACCCCTCCTGTGCGTCCAGTTTTGGATTCCGATGCTTAACCTCAGGTTTACTGTATCCCTTCGACCTTCTTATTGACGATGAAACACAGAAATTGCATCCGAAATTAATACAAAAGGCACAATGCCGACTTAAGTACAAGGGGACTGACACTCTAACTTTCTGTGAGTTGAACCTCTGCTGTGAGTCCAGTTTTAGTTTCCGATGTTTCACTTCAGGTTTACTGTATCCCTTGGACCTTCTTATTGACGATGAAACACAGAAATTGCATCCGAATTTAATACAAAAGGCACAATGCCGACTTAAGTACTAGAGGACTGACACCCTAACTTTCTATGATTTGAACCCCTCCTGTGAGTCCGGTTTTAGTTTCCGATGCTTCAATTCAGTTTACTGTATCGCTTGGACCTTCTTATTGACGATAAAACACAGAAATTGCATTCGAATTTAATACAAAAGGCACAATGCCGAGTTAAGTACAAGAGGACTATTACTCTAACTTACTATGATTTGAACCTCTGCTGTGAGTCCAGTTTTAGTTTCCGATGCTTCACTTCAGGTTTACTGTATCCCTTGGACCTTCTTATTGACGTTGAAACACAGAAATTGCATCCGAATTTAATAAAAAAGGCACAATGCCGAATAAAGTACAAGAGGACTGGTACTCTAATTTTCTATGATTTGAACCCCTCCTGTGAGTCCAGTTTTAGATTACGATGCTTAACTTCAGGTTTACTGTATCCCTTGGACCTTCTTATTGACGATGAAACACAGAAATTGCATCCGAATTTAATACAAAGGCACAATGCCGACTTAACTACAAGAGGACTGAAACTCTTACTCTCTATGATTAGAACCTCTGCTGTGAGTCCAGTTATAGTTTACGATGCTTCACTTCAGGATTACTGTATCCTTTGGACCTTCTTATTGACGATGAAACACAGAAATTGCATCCGAATTTAACACAAAATGCAAAATGCCGACTTGAGTACAAGAGGACTGATACTCTAACTTTCTATGCTTTGAAACCCTCCTGTGAGTCCAGTTTTAATTCCGATGCTTCACTTCAGGTTTACTGTATCCCTTGGACCCTCTTATTGACGATGAAACACAGAAATTGCATCCGAATTTAATACAAAAGGCACAATGCCGACTTAAGTACAAGCTGACTGACACTCTAACTTTCTATGATTTGAACCTCTCCTGTGAGTCCAGTTTTAGATTCCGATGCTTCACTTCAGGTGTACTGTATACCTTGGTCCTTCTTATTGACGATGAAACACAGAAATTTCATCCGAATTTAATACAAATGCACAATGCCGACTTAAGTACAAGAGGACTGAAACTCTAACTTTCTATGATTTGAACCTCCGCTGTGAGTCCAGTTTTAGTTTCTGATGCTTCACTTCAGGTTAACTGTATCCCTTGGACCTTCTTATTGACGATGAAACACAGAAATTGCATCCGAATTGAATACAAAAGGCACAATGCCGAGTTAAGTACAAGAGGACTGATACTGTAACTTTGTATGATTTGAACCTTTGCCGTGAGTCCAGTTCTAGTTTCCGATGCTTCCCTTCAGGTTTACTGTATCCCTTGGACCTTCTTATTGACGATGAAACACAGAAATTGCATCCGAATTTGATAAAAAAGGCACAATGCCGACTTAAGTACAAGAGGACTGATACTCTATCTTTCTATGATTTGAACCCCTCCTGTGAGTCCAGTTTTAGATTCCGATGCTTAACGTAAGGTTTACTGTATCTTTTGGACCTTCTTATTGACGATGAAACACAGAAATTGCATCCGAATTTAATACAAAAGGCACAATGCCGAATGAAGTACAAGAGGACTGATACTCTAACTTTCTATGATTTGAACCATTCCTGTGAGTCCAGTTTCAAATTCCGATGCTTCACTTCAGGTGTACTGTATACCTTAGACCTTCTTATTGACGATGAAACATAGAAATTTCATACGAATTTAATGCAAATGCACAATGCCGACTTAAGTACAAGAGGACTGACACTCTAACTTTCTATGATTTGAACCCCTCCTGCGTGTCCAGTTTTAGATTCCGATGCTTCACTTCAGGTTTACTGTATTCCTTGGACCTTCTTATTGACGATCAAACACAGAAATTGCATCCGAATTTAATACAAAAGCACAATGCCGACTTAAGTACAAGAGGACTGAAACTCTAACATTCTATGATTTGAACCTCTGCTGTGAGTCCAGTTTTAGTTTCCGATGCTTAACTTCAGGTTTACTGTATCCCTTGCACCTTCCTATTGACGATGAAACACAGAAATTGCATCCGAATTTAATAAAAAAGGCACAATGCCGAAAGAAGTACAAGAGGACTGACACTCTAACTTTCTATGTATTGAGCCATTCCTGTGAGTCCAGTTTTAAATTCCGATGCTTCCCTTCAGGTGTACTGTATACCTTAGACCTTCTTATTGACGATGAAACACAGAAATTTCATCCGAATTTAATACAAATGCACAATGCCGACTTAAGTACAAGAGGACTGACACTCTAACTTTCTATGATTTGAACCCCTCCTGCGTGTCCAGTTTTAGATTCCGATGCTTCACTTCAGGTGTACTGCATACCTTGGACCTTCTTATTGACCATGAAACACAGAAATTTCATCTCAATTTAATACAAATACACAATTCCGACTTGAGTACATGAGGACTGACACTCTAACTTTCTCTGATTTGAACCTCTCCTGTGAGTCCAGTCTTAGTTTCCGATGCTTCACTTCAGGTTTACTGTATCCCTTGGACCATCTTATTGACGAAGAAACACAGAAATTGCATCCGAATTTAATACAAAAGGCTCAATGCCGACTCAAGCACTACAGGTCTGACACTCTAACTTTCTATGATTTCAACCTCTGCTGTGAGTCCAGTTTTAGTTTCCGATGCTTCACTTCAGGTTTACTGTATCCGTTGGACCTTCTTATTGACGATGAAACACAGAAATTGCATCCGAATTTAATAAAAAAGGCCCAATGCCGACTTAAGTACAAGATTACTGATACTCTGACTTTCTATGATTTGAACCCCTCCTGTGAGTCCAGTTTTGGATTCCGATGCTTAACCTCAGGTTTACTGTATCCCTTGGACCTTCTTATTGACGATGAAACACAGAAATTGCATCCGAAATTAATACAAAAGGCACAATGCCGACTTAAGTACAAGAGGACTGATACTCTAACTTTCTATGATTTGAACCTCTCCTGTGAGGCCAGTTTTAGATTCCGTTGCTTCACTTCAGGTTTACTGTATCCCTTGGACCCTCTTATTGACGATGAAACACAGAAATTACATCCGAATTTAAAACAAAAGGCACAATGCCGACTAAAGTACAAGAGGACTGAAATTCTAACTTTCTATGATTTGAACCTCTGCTGTGAGTCCAGTTTTAGTTTCCGATGCTTCACTTCTGGTTTACTGTATCCCTTGGACCTTCTTATTGACGATGAAACACAGAAATTGCATCCGAATTTAATACAAAAGGCACAATGCCGACTTAAGTACAAGAGGACAGAAACTCTAAGTTTCTATGATTTGAAACTCTGCTGTGAGTCCAGTTTTAGTTTCCGATGCTTCACTTCAGGTTTACTGTATCCCTTGGACCTTCTTATTGACGATGAAATTCAGAAATTGCATCCGTATTTAATACAAAATGCACAATGCCGACTTAAGTACAAGAGGACTGATACTCTAACTTTTTATGATTTGAACCTCTCCTGTGAGTCACGTTTTAGTTTCCGATGCTTCACTTCAGGTTTACTGTATCCTTGGACCTTCTTATTCACGATGGAGCACAGAAAATGCATCCGAATTTGATACAAATGCACAATGCCGACTTAAGCCTAAGAGGACTGTTAATCTAACTTTCTATGATTTGAACGCCTCCTGTGAGTCCAGTTTTAGATTCCGTTGCCTCACTTCAGGTGTACTGCATACCTTGGACCTTCTTATTGACGATGAAACACAGAAATTTCATCCGAATTTAATACAAAAGGCACAATAACGACTTAAGTACAAGAGGACTGACACTCTAACTTTCTATGATTTGAACCTCTCCTGTGTGTCCAGTTTTAGTTTCCGATGCTTCACTTCAGGTTTACTGTATACCTTGGACCTTCTTATTGACGATGAAAGTCAGAAATTGCATCCATATTTAATACAAAAGAAACAATGCCGACTTAAGTACAAGAGGACTGATACTCTAACTTTCTATGATTTGAACCACTACTGTGAGTCACGTTTTAGTTTCCGATGCTTCAGTTCAGGTTTACTGTATCCTTTGACCTTCTTATTGACGATGAAGCACAGAAATTGCATCCGAATTTGATACAAATGCACAATTCCGACTTAAGTACAAGACGACTGTTAATCTAACTTTCTATGATTTGAACCCCTCCTGTGAGTCGAGTTTTAGATTCCGATGCTTCACTTCAGGTGTACTGTATACCATAGACCTTCTAATTGACGATGAAACACAGAAATTTCATCCGAATTTAATACAAAAGACACAATGCCGACTTAAGTACAAGAGGACTGACACTCTAACTTTCTATCATTTGAACCTCTCCTGTGAGTCCTGTTTTAGTTTCCGATACTTCACTACAGGTTTACTGTATCCCTTGGACTTTCTTATTGACGGTGAAACACAGAAATTGCATCTGAATTTAATACAAAAGGCACAATGCCGACTTAAGTACTAGAGGACTGACACTCGAACTTTCGATGATTTTAACCTCTCCTGTGAGTCCAGTTTTAGTTTCCGATTCTTCACTTCAGGTAACTGTATGCCTTGGACCTTCTTATTGACGATGAAACACAGATATTGCATCCGGATTTGTACAAAAGGCACAATGCCGTCTTACTTACAAGAGGACTGACACTCTAACTTTCTTTGATGTGAACCCCTCCGGTGAGTCCAGTTTCAGATTCTGATGCTTCACTTCAGGTGTACTGTATACCTTGGACCTACTTATTGACGATGAAACACAGAAATTGCATCTGAATTTAATACAAAAGGCACAATGCCGACTTAAGTACTAGAGGACTGACACTCTAACTATCTATAATTTGAACTTCTCCTGTGAGTCTAGTTTCAGTTTTCGATGCTTCACTTGAGGTTTACTGTATACCTTGGACCTTCTTATTGACGATGAAACACAGAAATAGCATCCGAATTTAATACAAATGCACAATGCCGACTTAAGTACAAGAGGACTGACACTCTAACTTTCTATGATTTGAATCCCTCCTGCGAGTCCAGTTTTAGAATCCGATGCTTCACTTCAGGTGTACTGTATACCTTGGACCTTCGTATTGACCATGAAACACAGAAATTTCATCTCAATTTAATACACATGCACAATTCCGACTTGAGTACAAGAGGACTGACACTCTAACTTTCTCTGATTTGAACCTCTCCTGTGAGTCCAGTCTTAGTTTCCGATGCTTCACCTCAGGTTTACTGTATCCCTTGGTCCTTCTTATTGACGAAGAAACACAAAAATTGCATCCGAATTTAATACAAAAGGCACAATGCCGACTTAAGCACTACAGGTCTGACACTCTAACTTTCTATGATTTGAACCTCTGCTGTGAGTCCAGTTTTAGTTTCCGATGCTTCACTTTAGGTTTACTGTATCCCTTGGACCTTCTTATTGACGATGAAACACAGAAATTGCATTCGAATTTAATAAAAAAGGCACAATGCCGACTTAAGTACTACAGGTCTGACACTCTAACTTTCTATGATTTGAACCTCTGCTGTGAGTCCAGTTTTAGTTTCCGATGCTTCACTTCAGGTTTACTGTATCCCTTGGACCTTCTTATTGACGATGAAACACTGAAATTGCATCCGAAATTATTACAAAAGGCACAATGCCGACTTAAGTACAAGAGGACTGAAACTCTAACTTTCTATGATTTGAACCTCTACTGTGAGTCCAGTTTTAGTTTCCGATGCTTCACTTCAGTTTCACTGTATACCTTGGCCCTTCTTATTGACGATGAAAGTCAGAAATTGCATCCGTATATAATACAAAAGAAACAATGCCGACATAAGTACAAGAGGACTGATACTCTAACTTTCTATGATTTGAACCACTCCTGTGAGTCACGTTTTAGTTTCCGACGCTTCACTTCAGGTTTACTGTATCCTTGAACCTTCTTATTGACGATGAAACACAGAAATTGCATCCGAAGTTGATACAAATGCAAAATGCCGACTTAAGCACAAGATTACTGTTAATCTAACTTTCTATGATTTGAACCCCTCCTGTAAGTCCGGTTTCAGATTCCGATGCTTCACTTCAGGTGTACTGTATACCTTGGACCTTCTTACTGACGATGAAACACAGATATTTCATCCGAATTTAATACAAAAGGCACAATGCCGACATACGTACAAGAATACTGACACTCTAACTTTCTATGATTTGAACCCCACCTGTGAGGCCACTTTCAGATTCCGATGCTTCACTTCAGGTGTACTGTATACCTTGGACCTTCTTACTGACGATGAAACACAGAAATTGCATCCGAATTTAATACAAAAGGCGCAATGCTGACATATGTACAAGAATACTGACACTCTAACTTTCATTGATTTGAACCCCTCCTGCGAGTCCAGTTTTACATTCCGATGCTTCACTTCAGGTTTACTGTATACCTTGGACCTTCTTATTGACGTTGAAACACAGAAATTACATCCGAATTTAATAAAAAAGGCACAATGCCGAATAAAGTACAAGAGGACTGGTACTCTAATTTTCTATGATTTGAACCCCTCCTGTGAGTCCAGTTTTAGATTACGATGCTTAACTTCAGGTTTACTGTATCCCTTGGACCTTCTTATTGACGATGAAACACAGAAATTACATTCGAATTTAATACAAATGCACAATGCCGACTTAAGTACAAGTGGACTGACACTCTAACTTTCTGTGAGTTGAACCTCTGCTGTGAGTCCAGTTTTAGTTTCCGATGTTTGACTTCAGGTTTACTGTATCCCTTGGACCTTCTTATTGACGATGAAACACAGAAATTGCATCCGAATTTAATACAAAAGGCACAATGCCGACTTAAGTACTAGAGAACTGACACCCTAACTTTCTATGATTTGAACCCCTCCTGTGAGTCCGGTTTTAGTTTCCGATGCTTCAATTCAGTTTACTGTACCGCTTGGACCTTCTTATTGACGATAAAACACAGAAATTGCATTCGAATTTAATACAAAAAGCAGAATGCCGAGTTAAGTACAAGAGGACTAATACTCTAACTTTCTATGATTTGAACCTCTGCTGTGAGTCCAGTTTTAGTTTCCGATGCTTCACTTCAGGTTTACTGTATCCCTTGGACCTTCTTATTGTCGTTGAAACACAGAAATTGCATCCGAAGTTAATAAAAAAGGCACAATGCCGAATAAAGTACAAGAGGACTGGTACTCTAATTTTCTATGATTTGAACCCCTCCTGTGAGTCCAGTTTTAGATTACGATGCTTAACTTCAGGTTTACTGTATCCCTTGGACCTTCTTATTGACGATGAAACACAGAAATTGCATCCGAATTTAATACAAAGGCACAATGCCGACTTAACTACAAGAGGACTGAAACTCTTACTCTCTATGATTAGAACCTCTGCTGTGAGTCCAGTTATAGTTTACGATGCTTCACTTCAGGATTACTGTATCCTTTGGACCTTCTTATTGACGATGAAACACAGAAATTGCATCCGAATTTAACACAAAATGCAAAATGCCGACTTGAGTACAAGAGGACTGATACTCTAACTTTCTATGATTTGAACCCCTCCTGTGAGTCCAGTTTTAGATTCCGATGCTTAACTTCAGGATTTCTGTATCCCTTGGACCTTCTTATTGACGATGAAACACAGAAATTGAATCCGAATTTAATACAGAAATCACAATGCCGACTTAAGTACAAGAGGACTGAAACTCTAACTTTTTATGATTTGAACCACTGCTGTGAGTCCAGTTTTAGTTTCCGATGCTTAACTTCAGGTTTACTGTATCCCTTGTACCTTCTCTTTGTTGATGAAGCACAGAAATTGCATCCGAATTTAATACAAAAGGCAAAATGCCGACTTATGTACAAGAATAATGACACTCTAACTTTCTATGATTTGAACCCCTCCTGCGAGTCCAGTTTTAGATTCCGATGCTTCACTTCAGGTTTACTGTATACCTTGGACCTTCTTATCGACGATGAAACACAGAAATTACATCCGAATTTAATACAAATGCACTATGCCGACTTAAGTACAAGAGGACTGACACTCTAACTGTCTGTGATTTGAACCTCTCCTGTGAGTCCAGTTTTAGTTTCCGATGCTTCACTTCAGGTTTACTGTATCCCTTGGACCTTCTTATTGACGATGAAACACAGAAATTGCATCCGAATTTAATACATAAGGCACAATGCCGACTTAAGTACTAGAGGACTGACACCCTAACTTTCTATGATTTGAACCTCTCCTGTGAGTCCAGTTTTAGTTTCCGATGCTTCACTTCAGGTTAACTGTATCCCTTGGACCTTCTTATTGACGATGAAACACAGAAATTGCATCCGAATTGAATACAAAAGGCACAATGCCGAGTTAAGTACAAGAGGACTGATACTGTAACTTTGTATGATTTGAACCTTTGCCGTGAGTCCAGTTCTAGTTTCCGATGCTTAACTTCAGGTTTACTGTATCCCTTGGACCTTCCTATTGACGATGAAACACAGAAATTGCATCCGAATTTAATAAAAAAGGCACAATGCCGAAAGAAGTACAAGAGGACTGACACTCTAACTTTCTATGTATTGAGCCATTCCTGTGAGTCCAGTTTTAAATTCCGATGCTTCACTTCAGGTGTACTGTATACCTTAGACCTTCTTATTGACGATGAAACACAGAAATTTCATCCGAATTTAATACAAATGCACAATGCCGACTTAAGTACAAGAGGACTGACACTCTAACTTTCTATGATTTGAACCCCTCCTGCGTGTCCAGTTTTAGATTCCGATGCTTCACTTCAGGTGTACTGCATACCTTGGACCTTCTTATTGACCATGAAACACAGAAATTTCATCTCAATTTAATACAAATACACAATTCCGACTTGAGTACAAGAGGACTGACACTCTAACTTTCTCTGATTTGAACCTCTCCTGTGAGTCCAGTCTTAGTTTCCGATGCTTCACTTCAGGTTTACTGTATCCCTTGGACCATCTTATTGACGAAGAAACACAGAAATTGCATCCGAATTTAATACAAAAGGCACAATGCCGACTGAAGCACTACAGGTCTGACACTCTAACTTTCTATGATTTGAACCTCTGCTGTGAGTCCAGTTTTAGTTTCCGATGCTTCACTTCTGGTTTACTGTATCCCTTGGACCTTCTTATTGACGATGAAACACAGAAATTGCATCCGAATTTAATACAAAAGGCACAATGCCGACCTAAGTACAAGAGGACAGAAACTCTAAGTTTCTATGATTTGAAACTCTGCTGTGAGTCCAGTTTTAGTTTCCGATGCTTCACTTCAGGTTTACTGTATCCCTTGGACCTTCTTATTGACGATGAAATTCAGAAATTGCATCCGTATTTAATACAAAATGCACAATGCCGACTTAAGTACAAGAGGACTGATACTCTAACTTTTTATGATTTGAACCTCTCCTGTGAGTCACGTTTTAGTTTCCGATGCTTCACTTCAGGTTTACTGTATCCTTGGACCTTCTTATTCACGATAAAGCACAGAAAATGCATCCGAATTTGATACAAATGCACAATGCCGACTTAAGCCTAAGAGGACTGTTAATCTAACTTTCTATGATTTGAACGCCTCCTGTGAGTCCAGTTTTAGATTCCGTTGCCTCACTTCAGGTGTACTGCATACCTTGGACCTTCTTATTGACGATGAAACACAGAAATTTCATCCGAATTTAATACAAAAGGCACAATAACGACTTAAGTACAAGAGGACTGACACTCTAACTTTCTATGATTTGAACCTCTCCTGTGTGTCCAGTTTTAGTTTCCGATGCTTCACTTCAGGTTTACTGTATACCTTGGACCTTCTTATTGACGATGAAAGTCAGAAATTGCATCCATATTTAATACAAAAGGAACAATGCCGACTTAAGTACAAGAGGACTGATACTCTAACTTTCTATGATTTGAACCACTACTGTGAGTCACGTTTTAGTTTCCGATGCTTCAGTTCAGGTTTACTGTATCCTTTGACCTTCTTATTGACGATGAAGCACAGAAATTGCATCCGAATTTGATACAAATGCACAATTCCGACTTAAGTACAAGACGACTGTTAATCTAACTTTCTATGATTTGAACCCCTCCTGTGAGTCGAGTTTTAGATTCCGATGCTTCACTTCAGGTGTACTGTATACCATAGACCTTCTTATTGACGATGAAACACAGAAATTTCATCCGAATTTAATACAAAAGACACAATGCCGACTTAAGTACAAGAGGACTGAGACTCTAACTTTCTATCATTTGAACCTCTCCTGTGAGTCCTGTTTTAGTTTCCGAAACTTCACTACAGGTTTACTGTATCCCTTGGACTTTCTTATTGACGATGAAACACAGAAATTGCATCTGAATTTAATACAAAAGGCACAATGCCGACTTAAGTACTAGAGGACTGACACTCGAACTTTCGATGATTTTAACCTCTCCTGTGAGTCCAGTTTTAGTTTCCGATTCTTCACTTCAGGTAACTGTATGCCTTGGACCTTCTTATTGACGATGAAACACAGATATTGCATCCGGATTTGTACAAAAGGCACAATGCCGACTTACTTACAAGAGGACTGACACTCTAACTTTCTTTGATGTGAACCCCTCCGGTGAGTCCAGTTTCAGATTCTGATGCTTCACTTCAGGTGTACTGTATACCTTGGACCTTCTTATTGACGATGAAACACAGAAATTGCATCTGAATTTAATACAAAAGGCACAATGCCGACTCATGTACAAGAATACTGACACTCTAACTTTCTATGATTTGAACCTCTCCTGTGTGTCCAGTTTTAGTTTCCGATGCTTCACTTCAGGTTTACTGTATACCTTGGACCTTCTAATTGACGATGAAAGTCAGAAATTGCATCCATATTTAATACAAAAGAAACAATGCCGACTTAAGTACAAGAGGACTGATACTCTAACTTTCTATGATTTGAACCACTACTGTGAGTCACGTTTTAGTTTCCGATGCTTCACTTCTGGTTTACTGTATCCCTTGGACCTTCTTATTGACGATGAAACACAGAAATTGCATCCGAATTTAATACAAAAGGCACAATGCCGACTTAAGTACAAGAGGACAGAAACTCTAAGTTTCTATGATTTGAAACTCTGCTGTGAGTCCAGTTTTAGATTCCGATGCTTCACTTCAGGTTTACTGTATACCTTGGACCTTCTTATCAATGATGTAACACAGAAATTACATCCGAATTTAATACAAATGCAAAATGCCAGCTTAAGTACAAGAGGACTGACACTCTAACTTTCTGTGATTTGAACCTCTGCTGTGAGTCCAGTTTTAGTTTCCGATGCTTCACTTCAGGTTTACTGTATCCCTTGGACCTTCTTACTGAGGATGAAACACAGAAATTGCATCCGAATTTAATAAAAAAGGCACAATGCCGACTTACGTACTAGAGGACTGACACCCTAACTTTCTATGATTTGAACCTCTCCTGTGAGTCCGGTTTTAGTTTCCGATGCTTCAATTCAGGTTTACTGTATCCCTTGAACCTTCTTATTGACGATGAAACACAGAAATTGCATCCGAATTTAATACATAAGGCACAATGCCGACTTAAGTACTAGAGGACTGACACCCTAACTTTCTATGATTTGAACCTCTCCTGTGAGTCCAGTTTTAGTTTCCGATGCTTCACTTCAGGTTAACTATATCCCTTGGACCTTCTTATTGACGATGAAACACAGAAATAGCATCCAAATTTAATACAAAAGGCACAATGCCGACTCATGTACATGAATACTGACACTCTAACTTTCTATGATTTGAACCTCTCCTGTGTGTCCAGTTTTAGTTTCCGATGCTTCACTTCAGGTTTACTGTATACCTTGGACCTTCTAATTGACGATGAAAGTCAGAAATTGCATCCATATTTAATACAAAAGAAACAATGCCGACTTAAGTACAAGAGGACTGATACTCTAACTTTCTATGATTTGAACCACTACTGTGAGTCACGTTTTAGTTTCCGATGCTTCAGTTCAGGTTTACTGTATCCTTGGACCTTCTTATTGACGATGAAGCACAGAAATTGCATCCGAATTTGATACAAATGCACAATTCCGACTTAAGCACAAGACGACTGTTAATCTAACTTTCTATGATTTGAACCCCTCCTGTGAGTCGAGTTTTAGATTCCGATGCTTCACTTCAGGTGTACTGTATACCATAGACCTTCTTATTGACGATGAAACACAGAAATTTCTTCCGAATTTAATACAAAAGACACAATGCCGACTTAAGTACAAGAGGACTGACACTCTAACTATCTATAATTTGAACTTCTCCTGTGAGTCCAGTTTTAGTTTTCCATGTTTCACTTGAGGTTTACTGTATACCTTGGACCTTCTTATGACGATGAAACACAGAAATAGCATCCGAATTTAATACAAAAGGCACAATGCCGACTTATGTACAAGAATACTGACACTCTAACTTTCTATGATTTGAACCTCTCCTGTGAGTCCAGTTTTACTTTCCGAAGCTTCACTTCAGGTTTACTGTATACCTTGGACCTTCTTATTGGCGATGAAACACAGAAATTGCATCCGAATTTAATACAAAAGACACAATGCCGACTTAAGTACAAGAGGACTGAAACTCTAACTTTCTATGATTTGAACCCCTACTGCGAGTTCAGTTTTAGATTCCGATGCTTCACTTCAGGTTTACTGTATACCTTGGACCTTCTTATCAACGATGAAACACAGAAATTACATCCGAATTTAATACAAATGCACAATGCCAGCTTAAGTACAAGAGGACTGACTCTCTAACTTTCTGTGATTTGAACCTCTGCTGTGAGTCCAGTTTTAGTTTCCGATGCTTCACTTCAGGTTTACTGTATCCCTTGGACCTTCTTATTGACGATGAAACACAGAAATTGCATCCGAATTTAAAACACAAGGCACAATGCCGACTTACGTACTAGAGGACTGACACCCTAACTTTCTATGATTGAACCTCTCCTGTGAGTCCGGTTTTAGTTTCCGATGCTTCAATTCAGGTTTACTGTATCCCTTGGACCTTCTTATTGACGATGAAACACAGAAATTGCATCCGAATTTAATAAAAAAGGCACAATGCCGACATAAGTACAAGAGGACTAAAACTCTAGCTTTCTATGATTTGAACCCCTCCTGTGAGTCCACTTTTAGATTCTGATGCTTCACTTCAGGTGTACTGTATACCTTGGACCTTCTTATTAACGATGAAACACAGAAATATCATCCGAATTTAATACAAATGCACAATGCCGACTTAAGTACAAGAAGACTGAAACTCTAACTCCCTATGATTTGAACCTCTCCTGTGAGTCCAGTTTTAGTTTCCGATGCTTCACTTCAGGTTTACTGTATCCCTTGCACCTTCTTACTGACGATGAAACACAGAAATTGCATCCGAATTTAATAAAAAAGGCACAATGCCGACTTCAGTACAAGAGGACTGATACTCTAACTTTCTATGATTTGAACCCCTCTTGTGAGTCCAGTTTTAGATTCCGATGCTTAACTTCAGGTTTACTGTATCCCTTGGACCTTCTCATTGTTGATGAAGCACAGAAATTGCATCCGAATTTAATACAAAAGGCACAATGCCGACTTATGTACAAGAATACTGACACTCTAACTTTCTGTAATTTGAACCTCTCCTGTGAGTCCAGTTTTAGTTTCCGATGCTTCACTTCAGGTTTACTGTACCCCTAGTACCTTCTTACTGACAATGAAACACAGAATTTGCATCCGAATTTAATAAAAAAGGCACAATGCCGACTTCAGTACAAGATGACTGATACTCTAACTTTCTACGATTTGAACCCCTCCTGTGAGTCCAGTTTCAGATTCCGATGCTTAACTTCAGGTTTTCTGTATCCCTTGGACCTTCTTATTGACGATGAAACACAGAAATTGCATCCGAATTTAATAAAAAAGGCAAAATGAGGACTTAAGTACAAGTGGCCTGCCACTCTAACTTTCTATGATTTGATCCTCTCCTGTAAGTCCAGTTTTAGACTCCGATGCTTCACTTCAGGTTTACTGTATCCCTTGGACCTTCTTATTGACGATGAAACACGGAAATTGCATCCGAATTTAATACAAAAGGCACAATGCCGGCTTAAGTAAAAGAGGACTGACACTCTTTCTTTATATGATTTGAACCTCTCCTGTGAATCCAGTTTTAGATTCCGATGCTGCACTTCAGGTTTACTGTAAACCTTGCACCTTCTTATTGACGATGAAACACAGAAATTGCATCGGAATTTAATACAAAAGGCACAATCTCGACTTAAGTACAAGAGGACTGCACTCTCACTTTCTATGATTTGAACCTCTCCTGTGAGTCCAGTTTTAGATTCCGATGCTTCACTTCAGGTTTACTGTATCCCTTATACCTTCTTATTGACGATGAAACACGGAAATTGCATCCGAATTTATTACAAAAGGCACAATGCCGGCTTAAGTAAAAGAGGACTGACACTCTAACTTTCTATGATTTGAACCTCTCCTCCGAATCCAGTTGTTAGATTCCGATGCTTCACTTCAGGTTTACTTTATCCCTTGGACCTTCTCATTGATGTTGAAGCACAGAAAATTGCATCCGAATTTAATACAAAAGGCACAATGCCTACTTATGTACAAGAACACTGACACTCTAACTTTCTGTGATTTGAACCTCTCCTGTGAGTCCCGTTTTAATATCCGATGCTTCACTTCAGGTTTACTGTATACCTTGGACCTTCTTATTGGCGATGAAACACAGAAATTGCATCCGAATTTAATACAAAAAGGCACAATGCCGACTTAAGTACAAGAGGACTGAAACTCTAACTTTCTATGATTTGAACCCCTCCTGCGAGGCCAGTTTTAGATTCCGATGCTTAACTTCAGGTTTACTGTATCCCATGACCTTCTTATTGACGATGAAAGACAGATATTGCATCCGAAATTAATACAAAAGGCACAATGCCGACTTAAGTACAATAGGTCTGATACTCTAACTTTCTATGATTTGAACCTGTTCTGTGAGTAAAGTTTTAGTTTCCAATGCTTCACTTCGGGTTTACTGTATCCCTCGGACCTTCTTATTGACTATGAGACACAGAAATTGCATCCGAAATTAATACAAAAGGCACAATGCCGACTTAAGTACAATAGGTCTGATACTCTAACTTTCTATGATTTGAACCTGTTCTGTGAGTAAAGTTTTAGTTTCCAATGCTTCACTTCGGGTTTACTGTATCCCTCGGACCTTCTTATTGACTATGAGACACAGAAATTGCATCCGAATTTAATACAAAAGGCACAATGCCGACTTAAGTACAAGAGGACTGAAACTTTAACTTTCTATGATTTGAACCTCTGCTGTGAGTCCAGTTTTAGTTTCCAATGCTTCACTTCAGGTTTACTGTATCCCTTGGACCTGCTTATTGACGATGAAACACAGAAATTGCGTCCGAATTTAATAAAAATGGCACAATGCCTACTTAAGTACAAGAGACTTATAACTCTGACTTTCTATGATTTGAACCCGTCCTGTGAGTCCAGTTTTAGTTTCCGATGATTCACTTCAGGTTTACTGTATCCCTTGGACCTTCTTATTGACGATGAAACACAGAAATTGCATCCGAATTTAATAAAAAAGGCACAAAGCCGACTTAAGTACAAGAGGATTGATACTCTAATTTTCTATAATTTGAACCCCTCCTGTGAGTCCAGTTTTAGATTCCGATGCTTAACTTCTGGTTTACTGTATCCCTTGGACCTTCTTCTTGACGATGAAACACAGAAACTGCATCCGAATTTAATACAAAAGGCACAATGCCGACATAAGTACAAGAGGACTGATACTCTAACTTTCTATGATTTGAACCTCTCCTGTGAGTCCAGTTTTAGTTTCCGATGCTTCCTTCAGGTTTACTGTATCCCTTGGACCTTCTTATTGACGATGAAACACAGAAATTACATCCGAATTTAATACAAAAGGCACAATGCCGACTTAAGCACAAGAGGACTGATACTCTAACTTTCTATGAATTGAACCCCTCCTGTGAGTCCAGTTTTAGATTCCGATCTTTAACTTCTGGTTTACTGTATTCCTTGGACCTTCTTATTGACGATGAAACACAGAAATTGCATCCGAATTTTATTACAAATGGCACACATGCCGACTTAAGTACAAGAGGACTGAAACTCTAACTTTCTATGATTTGAACCTCTGCTGTAGTCCAGTTTTAGTTTCCGATGCTTCACTTCAAGTTTACTGTATCCCTTGGACCTTCTTATTGACGATGAAACACAGAAATTGCATCCGAATTTAATACAAAAGGCACAATGCCGACTTAAGTACAAAAGGACTGAAACTCTAACTTTCTATGATTTGAACCTCTGCTGTGAGTCCAGTTTAAGTTTCCGATGCTTCACTTCAGGTTTACTGTATCAATTGGACCTTAACCTACCAGCAAGTCTAGACTGTTCACATTGTGTCGGTTGGAGTTCGTTGTCGGCTTTTGGGATATTCCCGCGAGCAACAACGTGTTTTCAAGTTGGAAGATTCTAGCCACCCTACGGTGGAATTTCACTGTATTTGGTTATTTGAATTGAAGTGCATCAGCGGAATCTTCTGCCTTGTGGCCGTTAATGTTCCGCTTACCTGCCCTGGGCGTTGACGTAACATTTCAGGCAGAGTAGTTTCCTCATCGTGTTGT